>NW_011967179.1:886882-923455 GCF_000949405.1 Vollenhovia emeryi | reverse complement strand
CCTTCTCAAAAATTTTGTCGGATATGGAAAGACTCACCCTGTATAAACTTACATTTATACAAGTTACTCTCGTCTCAATACAGTAAGTCCATCTTTTTCAATTCGATAGAGGAGAATAAGAATTATTGATTTTATTTTGATATTGTCTTAATTTTATACTAAATGAGCTTGCGAGCAATGTAAATGCGTCAAGAATATTTTTTGTCTCGGTAACAGAAATCCTTTCTGAGGGTGTGTGTGTGTGTGTGTGTGTGTGCGTTAGTTGTACAAATCTTCTTCCCTTTGTTCCCCGCCCCTTTAAATATCGTGAAAAGATAATTCCCCCGAAGAACTCGCGCAATTAGTTTAGAGAAATTAAAGTCGCTAACAATGTATTAATTAAGCTGTCTGTCAAACTGCTTCGATCGCTTCAGCAAAAGCACGAGTAAAATCAGAAAAGGGCAACTTTCTGTATAAAAGTATAGGCATCTTATATTCAAGACCGTTTTAAGATCATTTTTAGATTCTCCGTAGCCAATGAAATGTTGCGTACAGCATCTTCAGATAAATTCAAGACGGTCTTGAATATAAGACCCGACTATGAATACCGGCCACAATAACTGTGCTCTATAAAAATTGTATATAAAGTCGCGGCAAATCTTTCGTTTAGAATTTACTTAATGTCACCGTGTATTATTAGGCTGATGGCAGAGAACGATCCGTAAACGCTTAAGCCTGTCTCACTCGTAGACGTAAGGTAGGGCGGAGGAAAACGTAAGTCGTATACAATAGCCTTTCGCGACTTACGTTTTCTCTGCCTTGCCTTACGTCTACGATTAAGGATCTGAACAGAATGGCTGTCTTATACTCTTAAGACAGCCTTAAGACAAGGTTTTATCTTTTAAGCCTTTGTCTTGAGGTAACATACAATAACTGTCTTATGTCTTAAGAGTACAAGACAGCTATTCTTGATAGATCTTAGGCCTGTTATACAATGTGTCGTATGTTCTTTTCAAAAAGGAAATTTCTTATTGGACCATTGGCCACGTCCCGACAGCGGCATACGACGTATTGTAAAACAGGCCTTAGAACCTGAGCAGAGAGATTGTCGTAAGTGTTTACGATTCCGTAGTAAGACACGCAAGTCGATGTCGGAAGTCAACGCACGAAGAACTGTCGTCTTGCGACGCTATGAATACGACATACATCTACGACAATTCTTTGTGCGTTGACTTCCGACATCGACTTGCGTCTTACTGCGGAAGCGTAAACTTACGGATCGTTCTCTGCCATCAGTCTTATTGTTAGTAGGAATTATTATCCTACCCTCCCTCCGTCTCCCTCCTCTTTCTCTCACACACGCGCGCGCGCACGCACACGTCAAAGTTGTAGAATTACATCACGCAATCGCATTAGCATTGTTTTCGCCAACGATTTGTCGCCCATCAGCACGTGGCGAGAGGGAAATAAAATGTGTTAAGCGATTAAAATGCCTCGTGAGCGGAATATTTCATATCGCGCCGTTTCCCCGGAGATTATATCCCGGAGCGCGGAGGATTAAGACAGTCTGCGGTCGGGCGCGACGAAAGGATGCGTGTTGACACACGGGATACGGAATTCCGGCCTAGCAAGAACCAGAGGACCGACAGGGAGGCCCGCGGCGCGGCGGTACGTTCGGGGAGGGCGACAACGGACGGCGGAGACCAAGTCACCGGGTAATCCCACTAGATTGAATCCACCCCCCCGAGCACGAGCAATCTGCGCGACCACGGTGGACGGTTGTGTAACCGTAGCCGTCACGAACCACCGTCCGGACCATCATCTCGCACCCTCTCTCCTCCAACCCCTAATTTTCTATGAAAACATCGCCCGCGAGCGGGTGGGTGTGGACGGGAACAAAGGGTATCGCCGTTACCGCCAAACCCCTCGAGCCTTTATCTTGCAACCTGGAGCACGAAATACCGTCCGGGTTTACTCGGATGACAGTTGAGACGGTGCCAAGAGCAGCAGAGTTGTTTTGCGAGCTGCGCTTCGCGGAACGTTTAGGGATGCGCGAGAACGCTCTATTCGCGGTCATACGAACGATCCCTTCCACGTGGAAATCATTTGCTTCATAAACACTAGTAGATGAAGATTAATTAAGAGCGATCTCCCGAATCTTTGCGAGGACATAATTAAGGGGTGAATTTGTGCGAGACCTCGGTTTGCTCTAATCGACGTCTCGTGTAAATTATTCGGCAATTCGTCTTAAACAGGGTATTATGTAATACCCGCCTCACCTCTTATTTGCGAATAGAGCGGACTAGACTAATTGTAAGTCGAAAAGTCCTCTACCATTTTGCAATTTTCACGACAGTTAACGAGTTATTAATTATTAAAAATCACTGTCTTAGCCTGGCCGTCCCGCGATTGGCGCGCGGGTCGAGTTGTTTATTATAAGTAGCCGTTACCGTGCGCCATAAACGACTTTCCGCGCGCCTAGCAACGCCGATCGCGGGTCGGCCGGGCTAAGACAGTGAATTTTAATAATTAATAACTCGTTAACCATTGCGAAAATTGCAAAATGGTACAGGACTTTTCAACTCAGTCTAACCCGCTCTATCCGTAAACAAGAGGTGAGGCGGGTATTACATAACATCCTGTATGATGCGTCAACCATATTACTACCGTCAGCAAAGAGAAAACGTTTGCGATATGTAAGAGTAAAATGTAATCAGATCCACGTCAATTAGGACGCATTACCCGCGATTATGCATTTTATGTAAATATTTCATTTACAAGCGCAACATAATTTCAGCTATTAATTACGTAATGGCAATTTAGCTATTAATTATTGTAATATTAATTATTATTGTTACTACTAATGTAACTACTATTATTGCTGAAACTACTTGTCATTGTGCGTTTATTTGAATTTACGGCTTAATCAACGTGACAATGGTAAATCGTTGCTGCGTATATAAAAATTTCTGCCGAAATTAATGACATTAATATTCTTGTCGCACGCAAGATAGTGAAATATATGGCGGGCAGATAATGTTCAAGTTATCGAAAGGTCGAGGGCTTGTTTTATACAACGCACGTGCTTCGTTTCGCGTTTCGCGAGATAAGAGAGAGCTCGGAGAAGATATCCCAGCAGGTGCGCGACAAGCTACGGATTGTTAATTAAATGTGATTCATAACGGACTGAAAAACGTCCCGTTCGAGATGAAATTCGTTGCGGTATTAAATGGAACGCTTCCGTAATTGGGACAAAACGATAACGGGGCGCATCAAGCCGGCCCCGACGTAGCCGCAACGCGAAACTGGCACCTTGTCAGCTGAAACAGTTAAAACGGCGAATGTTGTTAGCCGCAAAGCGTGCAGAGGCTCTTTAATTTAACTTGCTCGCCATTAACTAAAGGATATCTCGTGCTCGCAATCCGAGTGCGACGAGACATTTCGCAGCTATAAATCATAGCGCCGAGTTCCAAAACGCATTAGACTGATCAACAGACCGGCCGGCGTTCTCCGGCGCGATTCTTCCACCGATCGACGAGCGAGCTCCCTAAACGACGAACGAAAACGGGGCCCCTCGATCAATCTTGCCGATATTTTTCCCACCCAGCGACTTGGAAGATTGAAGGTGTTTTGACACGAAACCACCAAGTCGCCTTTGAGGAACTCGAAAAGCGCCGCGTGTCGATCTAATTGCCGGCATTGTGGCGTCGATTTTACGCTGTCACGAGTTACGCGCTCCCGGCGCTTTCTCAACTTTTTCCCCCGCCGCGCCGCGAGAAACAATAAACGTAACATGGAACCTTCATTCTTTCGTTTAAATGTTTGAACAAGCTATCACTGTTATTTGTTCGCCACGTAACATCACAATATCCTCGTTTACCGCGGCGCTGATGGCGAATTGTATTATTGACCGGCTGGAATAAAGTAGCCCATTGAATTATGAAACTATCTATTTATCACAGATCATCGCACGACTCGACACGCTCCCGAATCTGGCCGATGTATTATGGATATCTCGCCTCTCGCGGTTGCGATTAAATATACGTCATCCGCGGTTAAATATTCACGAGCGGTCGTGAATTTTCCGACCGACTGCTCATAATATCATGCAGATTAATTACTTATCAGATGAGCGTTCTATCGCGTAGATAAAAAAAAGAAGCGTCAGATCAACTCGTAGATAACTCAAATTAACTCGTTCATTGTTTTGTATAATATATACGCAACGTTCTGTAATCTTTTTAGAAGCATTTGATAATCTCACATTCCAACAATGTTACAGTCTTATTTAAATACTATGATTGTCACTTCAAGAATGCATGTGATTATTTTGACAATGAAATTATTTAAATTATTACAATCTTCGATTTAAAAATATGTTATTTTTTATCCAATATTGTTTCCTTCCCATTCAAGAAAATTATTCGTAGATAATAGGCATCTATTTTTCTTGATTAGATCATATAAAATTGCTGCATTCAAACAAGTTTTTGTTTCTTCAACACAACGCAATCTCAGTTCAAAATTTTCACGTTGAGACCAAACATATTTTCAAAAAAAGAATATTCTTCCTTTCTGTATAAATATATTATTTTCTATCCAATATTGTTTCCCTCCTATTCAAGAAAATTATTCTCAGATAACAAGCATATATTTTTCTTGATTGAATCACATAAAATTGCTGCATTCCAATTTTTGTTTCTTTAACGCAATACAATCTCATTTCAACATTTTCACGTTGAGACTAAACATATTTTTAAAAAATCTTCTTTTTCTGTGAATTTATTACTTTTTCAAGTCAATTAATCGAGCCCCTCCTCTACCTTGAAGGTTAGTTCGTCGGACAAATTCGCAAAATTGTAAGAGTCGGTGACCCCAGGTCCAACATGACGTCACACGCCAAATTGTAATTCGTATCAAACGCGAGCCCGTTCGTTAGATAATTCGGACGCCGCCGAAGACACGATTGATCGCTTATCATTTCCTGAAAATTACGCGAGCAAAATACGGAACATTAGTGAGATTCGTGCGTGCTACGTTAAAAAAAACCTGCTTCATTCACCGACGACTTCACCAATGCGCAGGTTACGGCGGGCAGCTCATATCTCCGCAATGTATTAATTGATAATCGCCCCGGTTTTGCACAGGTCGACGCTTATTGTTTTAACAACGTCGACGTTTTTACACGTCGCGTTTGCGCGCGCGCGCGCGCAACACAACGGCGTACAAATAAATCGTTTTTTCCTAACTGGTTATTAATTCGCGGTAAGCGTTGCCCTCAACACACCGCGACAGCGATCCGTTTGAATGCGCGGCGTGTTTTTACTACCGCCGTATAAAAGAGCATTTAAACGCGTCCCCGGGAAATCGATATCCGTTATTCGAACCAGGAGCGCGTCCTGTTCTCGATACTCATCTTTTTCAGCGCGGCAATCGATAATACTCATGACCCATATATCCACCGCCGAGTGTACTCGATGCGGCTAAGACGTAGGTTCTAATTGCCGATGCGCGCATTTTAATCATCCCCCGCCGGACGGTGGCCGAGGTACCGCCAGTGGGCCCGGGGATGAACCACCGCGGAGCCACCGCCGCGCCGGTGAACCTTAGACCGATATCGACTTGCAAATTTCAAATGAAGCCCCCCGGTACGGCTGCCCGCGCAAAGGAAATCGGAGCTATGAAAATTGCGCGCGAGCTGCGCGGAAATTGGGAGAGACGCGTGGACGTTGATCTACGTGGATAAAATCTTCCGCTCTCCCGCCGGATAATTCGACACGCGCGAAGCACGGCGAACGCTCGCGGGGGACAAAAATGTATTTTACAGCCGCGCGCGATCGACGGCGAAAATGGAAACGACGCGTATATCTAGTAAACGATACAGATACCATTTCGGTGAATTAGCAGGAAAATGCCTGGCAATATCAATTTATTTCTTTGATCATCGTTTAACGTGGACCGACCGTCGGGACAGACACTCGCCATTCGCCGCGGCTGTAATGATCGTTAATTAATTGTATCACTGCAAATTTATCCATCGTTCTAATTACTCCCCTCGTACCCCGGCGACCCGTGCGAATGAATCGATATAACGGGACAACGAACAGTCGCGCGGAGATCCCCGTTCGATATCTCGCTCGTCGAGAGGTAAGGTATTTTCGGTCGGTTTTATGATGCTGCCGGCAAACCGCGATACCTCCCTCAAAGAAAACTGATACCCCGCTGGAAGCGCGTTGCAACAGACAGGAATGGCCCGCGGAAGATTGATGTGCGCGCCACGGGTTTGCGGTAGCGCTCTCGAAGGCCGCGGGTATCTTGTTCTCGCTAATCACAGGCGCATCTTCGAGATTGGAGTGTTTCTAAAGGGGCGAGTAATTAGGTCGTTAAACCAGGCGCGGAACGGTCCGACACATCCCGCAGGACCATAAGGACATCAGCGGCGGCAGCGGCGGCGGCGGCGGCGGCGGTGGCAGCTTTGAATGGAGGCGTATTATTGATTTCATCCCGCGAAACCCTCTTCTCCCACGCTCCTTTCCGTACAGGATGTCCCAAAAGTCGCGAAAAACACTGCCGACAGCGTACTATCGACATGGTGTGACTAGTAGGTCCACACCGTCATTTGTTTCGTTTTACGCCGATCCCTTCTGTGCATCCGACATTTTGCTGGTCCAGTCGACGAGAGAAGAGGCGCGTGTGCCGTAGTGTAATTTGACCAGTAGACACGCATATGTACGTATGGACATACGCACACGTGCGCAGTTGGATTTAGACCAAAGACTTGGCGGAATACCACGTGATCGGGAGCGCAAAGGGGCCGACGGAGAGTAGACCTACTAGTTATACCATACTATCGACGCGAGTGACAGCCAAGGGGGTCAATTCCGTACCTTAGTGGGTCAATACCGTACACTATAGTGAAGATGCTTAAAGCGAGTAGCTTTGTCTCTTTCTAAAGACCTGTGTCCACGAAGCTTGGTCCACGTTCTAGTTTCGAGAAATGCGCAGCCAATCAACTTGCAGCTATTCCATAAAAGCCGCAAGTTGATTGGCTACACATTTCTCGGGACCAGAACTTGGACCATAGTATAACTAGTATACCCACTCTGTCATACGTTTTGTTTCGCGTCGATCCTTTCTGCGCATCCGCCATTATTTTGGTGGAGCCAATGAGACGGATGTTGTATATGTGGTAGTGTGACAGGTTTTCATACCAAAATAATGGCGGAATACCACGCGATCGAAACCGAAATGATCAAAGGACCGACAGAGAGTGGGGTTGCATACCAGTTATACTATACTTGGACCCAGTTCTAGCATCGTGGACACAGGCCTTAACCGTCTCTTTAGAAAGACGCCGCTCTTTTCACTATACCGTAAGACGTAGAATTGACGGCAAGGTTTTACGATCGTCCGAGGTGAAACGCGAGAGTCTCGGCCGACCGCCGAGGCGTGTTGCGGCCGGCTGACACGCGGCGCAATCGCGGGGCCAGAAGTGCAACGTGACGGCGCCGGGATTATATCCTGCCCCGCGGTTTCCGCAGAATCCATACGTTTCGGAATAACGCGCGTCAAAGGAAGAAATTTAATTAAATCGAGATCGCCCCCTACACCCCCCCCCCTTCTCCGCATTTACAGCGCGATCGCTTCGGCGTTTCTTCTTTCGCTGGCTCGTTCCAAATGTCCGTTGCGTTTCATCGGAGAGAGCCCGCGAGATATACCGACGTGAATATAACGGCGACGGGCTTATCGATGGATACACATCTCGGGAAAATTGATAAAATGCCCTCGACAATCCTCCACTCATTGTCAGACGGATAGAGCGGTCGGGGGACAGGTGAAACGTCCGCTGTCAGTTCTGATGTTATTAAGGCGGGTTTATCGCTTTCCTACATCTTCACGCTTCGGCAGCAATTCGCCGTTTCTTTCCACATGGCTTGGTGATCGCGTTTCATACCAGACAAATTTTCATGCATCCACGATATAAACTTCGGTTACCTAGCTTTCCTCTTACGAACAAATATCACGGGAAAAAAAAGAATGTTCCTGTTACGAAAATATGTTTAGTCTCAACGTGAATAGCTCGAAATGAGATAAAGATATAGACAAACGTACTTGCTGGAAGTAATTTTATGTAATTCAATCAAGAAAAATGCCTGCTTATTATCTAAGAATAATTTTCTTGAATGGAAAGGAAACAATAGTGGATAGAAAATAACATATTTTCACATGGAAGACTATAACGATTAGGGTGGTTTTATTGTCAAAATCATTATGTGTATTCTTAAAGTGACAATTATAGTATTTAAATAAGACTGATATTGTTGGAATGTAAGATTATTAAGTGCTTCTAAGAAGGTTGTAAAATTGTTGCGTATATACAGAACGATGAACGCATTAATAGGAGTATATTAAAGTTGAACTGACACTTTTTGTCCGTGTACAATGCCCGGAATTGTGAAGCTAATTGATCCATCAAAATTCCCTTTCAACTTTTCACTTAAAAACAATTTTTTCACAAGTTAATAAAATATTTGCCACATCGTGTGTATGTAGTAAAAAATTAAATATAATCTGAAGTTAAAATTATAAATGTCAATTTGACAGATAAAATTTACAACTGCTATGAACTTTAGTATCCGCTTGAAAAATGATATTTAATTAATTTCGCAATTATGGATTCGAGAGATATCGCAAGTGCATTAACGCGCGTTTATTGTTGTTAATGTTTGATTAAGTGACGTAAAACGTTGCAATATAAAAGTAATGGAAGGATATTTTTGGCAAATATGAAGCTAAAAGCGGAATAAAGAAGTTTCCCCATTTTTGTTTAAATTGAAATTGAGGGAGAGGTGAGGGGGAGGAGAACTCTTTGTATCCCAATAATAAATATATAAGTTTTACAATTTAGCGAATAGCGCTATAGGCTGCTTTCAACGTTTGGATAAAAAATGTACGATTGAAATTTTTACAGCGAAACAAAAGATTTTAATTCAAGCTTCCGCAGAAATACGGCCAACTTATTTTCTGCAATTTTCAAATTAACGAGTTTTGTAACTACGGACGTATGCAACGACGACGTGTAATTAATTGCCATTCTAATTGGACTAAATAACTTAAATAATGTTTTTATCTCATATAACATTTGGTGGCACTGCAGTTTCACGACGTCGGATAATTTAAAGTAAATGCTACATTTCAAAATGTGTCACGTTACGTAAGTAAAGCGGTCGCTTTTTTTAAAAAATAAAAAGTTATGTCACTGTTTTGTGCAGGATCATGCTGATTAATGCTCCATTGATTTGAATTGAAAGCTATTTTTGCAAAATGCCACAAAATACAAAATATGAAACAAACATATTTCATTGATTATTTCTGAAAACATATATGTATTTGAAAAATATATTTTTAACGTTATCTCGTTCACTTACGTTTGATAAAATACGATTACTCCCGATGATATAAAATTTTCCAACTTTTCCGCGGAATAAATACGCGCAGAGAGATAAGCAATAAAACATGTACCGAAAACATTCTTCGTGCGGTAAACGTGTCGTGTTTTGCGAATGCAATTTTTAATTGAGACTGAATGCAGTTCGGTCGCGCGTGGAAAGATCGGAAAGAGATGGAGATATTGGGACGGGGAGACTATTCCGGTGCGAATAGTAGTGCAACTTCGGCTAGACCACTGACTGAAGATTCCGCCATAGTGAACAAACAAGTCGCTATTTGTCTTCCGTCGTCGTTCGCGCTGTTCGTTATCCTGTCCGTTCGTAGCCGCAGGGAAGGAAAGAAAAAGTGGAGTCACGCGGGCAGCTCGACGACTCGGAATTAATTCGATTGCCCTTCGATCTTCGCGCGCAACTGAACGCGGCCGAATTATAATTGTGAGTTCGGCGGGGAGGGAAAAAAGAAACACCGGCGTTCTTCGTTAATATGCGCGCGAAGTTTGCTGGTGGGGGGGGGGGAGGGGGGGAAAGCGTATTCTACCTTTATGTAATTTCGAAATACGCAACTATACGCAAACGAAGTTTGAGAACGGCCCCTCGTTAAAATTCGCTTATGCATAACAAATTATATTATATGGCGGGTCGCATATTTTTAAATTTTATATAAGGCAAATTTATTATTACGGCAAACAGGCCGAGACACAAAATTTTCATACCATTGGCGAGAGAGGGAGGGAGAAACTTGACCTCTAATTGGTAGACGGAATTTAATGAAATTTGAGATCAATTCTATTATGTTGCGAAGCTTGTAAATAAAATTTTATTTCGTACAGAAGCTATTTTGATATGATTTGCGAGTAACGCGATAAGGTCGCCGAATATTGTTCTTAATTTGGAAAGGAAGATCAAATCAAGGGAGACTGGGTTAAATCGAATTAAGGTCAGATAGACCAACAGACGTTATTAATTCTCAATGGCAAGATCGAGTTAGCGTGGAAGAGCCTGTCTCCACGGCTCTATATCTCGTTAATGCACAGACAAATCCTTAAAGCAATCGTAAACGGGGATCAGTCTTCAAAGACGATAAGCGCAGTCGAGCGAGCGCTGTCGAATCGATCTCCGGCATTCGGGCGTACCCTCGCAAATTTCCACCCTTTTTTAATTCGATTCCCATCTCACGCGGCCAACTTTCGTCTTATCCGGCGATAGATCGGGAAAGTAGGAAAACTCGGGACGGTAGGCACCAAAGAGACCAGCAGGCCGAATTAATCCGATAACCCCCCAGGTCGTCGCGCGTTACAGCTCGATTTTGCGATCTCTCGGCGCGTCAAAGCTCCCTTGGACTTATTAAGCGCCGATGCGAGAAAGCAACTTTCGACCAAGTTCCCCGTCCTTTCAGCGACTAACGGGACGTTTCATCCACATTTCGGGACACGGGCTGCAACCTAACGATGCGCTTCAGCAGGAATAAACAATCTCGCGATACAAGACAAAGTTATTAAACGTTACCTTTCGCGAGTTCGTTCTCCGCATGATAATTTAATTCGAAGCGCAGAGCCACTATGCGCGCAACATAATACAAGTGCGCGACGACCTCTTTGGACACGGGGACTATACCGCGTAACTATTGTTCATAAACTGGGCGATGTTAAGCAGAAACGCGAATTCATCTAAAATTAAAACAAAGTATGAGTAGTACGCGTTAAATGAGTCGGTGGCACGGGACTCCGTCTCTTAAGCTTCATTTATTCAAAACTGCTATACTTGGCGGGTTCACTCGTTCTCGCATAATTCGCAATCGTTTTGCATACTGCGGCAGAAAAAGGGAATATTTCAACCGACCGGTCCTTCTCGCTGCCGCACATTACATGTACTCGTTCCAACAACGCATCGAGTTTCAAGTTTCCCGAAAGCGTCCGTGGAGATTCCGCAATTACGACTTCAACCGATTGACGATTGATCGAGATGGAAGACCCGTTGCGAGCGTCGTCGAGCATCGAAGAACTGAACGAGCTAATTTGCAGCGCGATGCAAATCTACTGGGAGATTCGCGCGACGCTCACGTTAAGGGGATCCTCAGACATCTTTTTTACCGACAGAGTCAAATATTGTTTTCGCACTTGTAATTTTTTTTATTAGCGCTTTTATGCGCAAAATAATACCGGGATAAGTCGCGGACAGCCGCATAGCAGATGAAAAAATCCTGCTATTATTTTGTATATAAAAATCAATAAAAAGAATTACAGGCGCAAAAACTATATTTGACTGTGTCGGTAAAAAAGATGGCTGAGGGATTCTCTTAAGCGTATTAATTAGGCGTCGATCGACGCTGGCAAAGGGAACGTTTGAGGGATGCCGTGAGTTTTCGAACGCGAATCTCGCGAGGCCTGTTCCTTTTTTATTTTTTTTGCGCGCGCGCACGTATGTCGAGAAGGAAAGTCGGTCGTACTTCAATTTGCGCGAGTGCTATTTAATTCAATTAACGTCGCACGTATTATGAAGTACACGCGGTAATTGAGCAATTTAAGGGCCCTCCGCAAGTACGCGATATAATTACATTTACTAATTCTACATAGAATAAAAATCTACGCGTAAAAGGAGCTGAAAAACACCTAAGCAGAAATAGTTTCGCGCTTCTTCTTTTTGCTCCAGCTAATTTACATTTTTCGTAACTGCATTACGCAGAGAATTCCCGACGTTGGAAATGTAGTTAACAAAACTCATTTCGCGTTGAGTTCGCTCCAAAAGTTGATATGAAATTTAAGCAGAAGGTGTATTAATCAAACGATTATAATTATAAATTACAAAAGAGATCCACGGATAGCGCTGCAAGAACTCGAGACCGAAGTAAAGCGGGGCGCGGATCTGGGCGACACTTTGTACACAAATTCGCAGATAAGCGTGGCATTCTCCCAGCGAGCATAATAAAGAGCTTTTTTTTTTACGCGGCAAATGCGTTCGCCGAGAGATAATCACCTCGCGTCATAAATCACGATTGCCCGCGGACGCAAGATAGATACGTATGAATGATGCGATACTTTCCACAGATTATAGCCCCGCTGATGCCCGCGCACGTTCGGGGCGAGCCGCGAATTTCACCCTGTGTACCGAACATTCGATCGCCGGTCCGCAAACAAGACGTCGATCTTGCCTGTGTCAACGCACGGAATGGCGTGCTTCTTGTTAACTATATCGTTGCGGAGACGGAACATGCAAATTCAAAGTGTATAACGATCCCCCCGGCAGCAGGAAGTACCCCCGTGTATTGGCTACATGTATATATTAAGTCCATTTTAGGACTGTAATTCGTTTCAGAATGCATTTTACTGTGTAACTTCGTACGCCGTGTAATGCGAAAAAGAGAAACGACCGGAGGAGCGCGCGTATATAAAATATATGTATATTAAAATATACGCAGACGTGAAAACGCACGGTACGAAAATGTTATAAATAGAAGCGCATCAGATTTCTGTCCAGATTCGAGTTGCAAGTCGCCTAAAATGGGCTTCGTTAATCGATAAACTTTCGGCGAAACGCGACATGCTGTCAGATGCAAAATTAATAAGTCCTCGAAGCTCAATTTCGATTACAATAATTTCTCTATGTCGCACCCACAGAAAAAATTTCCGGAAATGCTGTTACACTTGAATGTATCATAAAATAGGATCGATACAGCGCCAGTCCTATTTATTATAGAGAAAAGAATATTTTAATCTTAAGAGGATCTTTCAGCCATCTTTTTACCGACACAGTCAAATATAGTTTTTGCGCTTGTAATTCTTTTTATTAGCTTTTATGCACAAAATAATACCAAGATAAGTTGCGGACCGCGTAGCAGAACATTTTCATACTGAAAACACTCGGTTTAAAAGTCTAATAAAAAAGATATTGGTATTTGAAAGTTTCAATTCGTAGTTCTGACTAAATTTGAAATTGGCTTTATAAACGTGCAAAATTCTCCCATACGATTAAAGTACGCGTAAAGACAAAGCCAGGGATAGTCAACTTCATATTTTAAAAAAACGAAAAGAAATTAAAACTATCACTTTATAAACGATTGAGGTTAGGTTCCTTATTCATTTATAAATTTCGAATACCAATATCTTTTTTATTAGACTTTTGAACCGAGTATTTTAAGTATGAAAATGTTCTGCTATGCGGTCCGCAACTTATCCTGGTATTATTTTGTGCATAAAAGCTAATAAAAAGAATTACAAGCGCAAAAACTATATTTGACTTTGTTGGTAAAAAATGTATCTATCGTCTTTTGTCGAATATCGTGGCGCCAACTTCGTGCGTTGTAAGATGGAGAGAGAAAATTGATTCTAAACGCAAGAATACATAAACTTACATTTATATAAGTTACTCTCGTCTCAGTGTAGTAAGTCAATCTTTTTTAATTCGATAGAGGAGAATAAGAATTATCGGTTTCATTTTGATACTGTCTTATTTTTATACTAAATGAGCTTGCGAGAAATATAAATGCGTCAAGAGTATTTTTTGTCTCGGTAACAGAAATCCTTTCCGAGGGTGCGCCTGGAATAAACGAATTTTTATAACGCTTAACATCACATTTTCGTTCAATGTTATTCCCGGGAAATTTACTCCGCGCGCTACGAGAGCTACCGCGAAAATCGGAATTAAGCTCTCAATTTTCAGGTCAGCGTATTTTTCAATTATATCAATGGTACTTCGCGGCACCGCCGATGGTCTTTACGACTATCCACCTTGCGGTTCGAAATGACCACGTGACTTCTTTTGTCCGACGGTATGCGAGAACGATGCTATTCAGCTACCGGCATTGTCACAGCCTGAGGAACTAAGACAAAGGTAGTAGACCATTAGTAAAGTAGCGGTTACCAGGCGGAAACACGAAGGAGAGAAAGAGAGAGAGAGAGAGCGCGCGGGGAGAACTAGACCATCGAATTGATGTCTGCCATATGACGTGGTATTTCTACTGCGGTTAGCGGAGGAAATATAAAGGTTCGGCATTTCGTGCGGACGTGTAACGATTGTTTCGAAACGACCGCGCGTAACTACCTTTCTTCTGTCGCAATCAATTGTCCGCGGTCGCGTAAACGCGAGACGTTTGATTATCGCGGAAGGTTTACTGCCGCGGATGCACTTTTGAGTGTCAACCGGCGCCGAAAGATCCGTATTTTAATGTGGTAACAAGGTCCGCTGGGGCACCGCTTGTTTTTGACGGAAAATTCGCCCCGTACATCTCCGTGCACTTGGACGAATCGAGAGTACAACGAGAGTGCAAATCAACACCGGGCCCATTCCGCGGCTTTTGAACGCAGTACACTAAAACGCAGTTATGCCGATCGCCGTGGCACCGAACCGGCGTAAAAAATAGCTGTCGATACTTGTTGATGGGAGTTAAAGGGGAGGTGGCATCGCGATTTGCGAGCCCTGCGGATAAATTCTGACGCGGGCGCGTACCTTCCGTTAATCCCCGTCTCGCAGTACAGGGGCAAAGCCCATTTTCTAGCCGTCATTACGAAGTCCCGTGCATCCACGGCGCCCCCGCTGAGACGATAAATGTTGAATGAATCGTAAATAGCGCTGCAGCAGAGGAGGGAGATGTCTTTGAGCGCTCGCTCGTATTTCATTGCCCGAGATCTCGTGCGCGTAATTTTATTTTACCTTAGATTTCAGAAGTTAACGAGCTCCAATAAATAAAGAGAAGCGGCGCGGTGGGGGGAGGCAACTGTCGGTTCGTTGAGTAGAAAGCAATGCGAATTGCCCGCCCGTTCGCATCATTACGACATGTTCGGAGGAAGCGCAGTTGTAACGTGCACTGGCGAACAGGTGGATGGAAATTGCATCAATAAAACAAGCGGAAAAATAATATATATCTTGGTTCGAATTTCAGTAAAATGTTATTATCTGCCGGATATTATGTAATAATTATGGTTACAGTGATCGTAAATATTAATTTAATAGCTCGAATAACATTACGGATGTTTGAATTAAGTGAATATTCACAACGTCGTAATTACGTGCAGTGCCACATTACTGCTGCGTGAAACAAGATAGCAGCGGGGCTTTTTGCTTGTAAACACAATATTGTCCATTTTCAGGCGGCGATATACGCGAGTTGTTCGAAAAGTTCGCGCAGTGAAACAGAAAAAGCAACCCCTGGCCCCTCGCAATTATTTTTGCTTTTCAATCTCGCACTTGAGCGTCAAGGTGATTATCTCATCGCGAGACCCCGATTCATCGAGCGATGCAGAATTTCCGTCAACCGCCTCTTTCCAAGGGGGTAAACACGTCATGTAATCGTACACGGAGTGACCGATACGGCTACCACATGTCTAATTAGGGTTGGCGCAACCACAGTAAATAGTAATATTTGGGACAGCTATATCTGTGGTTGTCACACCCGCATTGGTACGATAAGTAGTGGAGACAACTATATGCGTTTTGTGCAGCAAACTTACACTGAAAAAAAAATCTGGTAGATTCAACCGGTCGTCTGTTAGAAAATGGACGAATCAGAATTCCTTTAGGATTCACCAGATGTGTAGTGAAGTCTAGCAAACTTCTGGTTGTAAAACATCGAGCCCTAACGTGCAAACTATAGTTTTTGCTAGACTTCACTACACATCTAAATCCTAAAAAAATTCTGATTCGTCCATTTTCTAACAGACGACTGGTTGAATCTACCAGATTGTTTTTCAGCGTAGTGAATGTTGCGACACAAAGCAATGCAGATGCTCCTACTATTTATACGACATTTCAATTTTAATTATTTTTGCCTTAGCCGGTCTTTCCGTGTACGACAGTGTCTCCGAAATTATTATGAAATCCTTACAAAATCGCCGTGTAATCGTTTTGTCTGAATTTTCAAGTTTCTTCACTTGTTAGACAATAAACATTAAATTTGAACACTTTCTCAGCTTGTTTTCATTTTCCAAAAGAATTTACTTCTTTTAGTGAATATCCAAGTATACATCATAGTTCGCACCTATAAACGCGTATTCTATTCATAATGAGGCTGAAGTAGTTGCTGTTAGAACAACAGCGAGTTGAAACGCTGATACACCTTTGCGCGCAAATTTGATACAATAAACAGTAAATACAAACACAAAATTACTTTTCGTTAAGTCCACGGTTAGACTAGTGGGAAAAGTGGGAAGCAAGGGAATGTGACCGAATACCACAATCCTAACTGAAATTACCTCTACAAGCAAATACTTGTTAGTAAAATAAGAAAGATATATTTTGAGAAAATCTAATAGCTCTTTGAGGTTTAGCAACGTCACATATTTTTAAACGTGCATATAAGAGAATTATTTGCAATCGGATGAAATCGCATGAAATCAAATGAAATCGTGTAATCGGTGAGACAACATTTTAGCTAGTGGTTACCCCCTTGTCTCTTTCACTTCTCCGCCCGACGAGGGAATTTCAGCCGTGAGAACAGATGGACGGTGCGACGAAGCTAAATCGGGCGAGTAAGGAGGCTGCGACAACAACTCGTACCTTAATTCGTGAATCTTTTATCTGCACTCTCCGGGCTTATTCATTCTTCAAAAATCACGCAGATATGTTCGTTCGTGGGTGTACAAAAAGCGCACCCATTTGAGCAAACGAATTTGCTCCTTATGTATGTTTGTAGAAGGGTCGGAACTTCCCGTTCGGCACGTCCGTGTGCGAGTGCCGGGTTGTTCACACTCGATCTCGCGAGAACTTTTCAAATGGCCCGTGCAAAATGAAATTTAACACGGAGCGTTGGAAGGAAATTATTAATTAAATTAAACACTGTGTTTTTCTTCGACACTCGCTGACGCTTTAAAAGATTGCCGTTGCCGCGTTAATAATTTTTAATTAATTATGATTTCATTACCTTAATCCAACATTATTATACGCCTCCGCGCTGTTTTTCCCTCACTTCTGTAGACCCCGCCCGACCGTCTTACTTTCGTAAGTTCGAGACACGTCTTTCGCACGCCCTCCGTCCTACTTCAAGAACAGCGTGGTATAATATTATATCTACGCTCGCAACTATTCCACACATGCAATATTACTCAAGCTACATAGTTTCGAAAGCATGTTTCGACTCTGGAATGCACACGAAACTTCTATCGATTTATCTAGCAACAGTCTGTCTGTTCCGACGATTTGTCGTCTTTCGGAACAGATGTCGGCAGCAAAGAGCTGTTCGATCAAAGAGCTAATCCACGAGTCTCTAAATTAAGATCAAATATATGTGAACGAAACGATATTAGCAAAGATATTAACTTGTTGGAATAAATATTACGCATTTTTCCTGCCGAGACCGTTTTCCGTAAACCCTTGCGTGAAATAGAAAAACATGGAACCAACGTAGATGTCTAAATCTTTTTTTTGCGATTATTTCAACAGGATTAAGTGTAAATATTAAAAGGCCATTCATTACCAATAAAATCCACTGACAATAATATCTGAGCTTTCCCGTCAAAGCGCAACGAAAGACAAACATTTCATTAAGAGAGCTCGTAAAAGTTCGCCCGTACCTCGACGTTTATGCGGACCTTATAACACAAACAATCCTATAATTAATTAAAACTTCTTTAATAAAGCTCGCCTTGCCATTTGTAACGAGTCGGTAAACGGTAAAGCAACGATCGAGTTCTTAGCGGGGGTGGGAATTAAAATGCTTTCACATCGAATCTCGATACTCGGCGAACGTGAGGAAAATATAATCACCGTTCAACGAAGCGTTATTGAATCAGTCAGAAACTATCGCCATGTTTATACATATATAGTACATACCTCGCGATTTTATCAGCGTCGCAAACGCGAGTTCGAGCATTGTGCAAAAATTTCTTACAAAACGTTCCGAGAGAGAGAGAAAATATAGGGGGACAATCCTCCGCATTCATTTAAAACTGAATCGCGCAAGACGAATCGATTTTCCATCCCTATTGCGGCTGCATATTAAAACGCGCGCGATAAAGGGCGCGCGGGCTTAAAACGCTGGAAATATACACACTCGCGATCTAATCCCGAGGAGAGGCAACAAATGGAATTACTTGGAGTGCATTATGTGCGAACCGGTGCTAAATGCATCGACCGTGCGAGAGCTGCAGAGAGAGAGAGGAGGGGGGGGGAGGGGGAGAGCTATCGTTATGGCGAGCCGCGCCTCTCTCCGGCCCTCGAATTCTCCACGCCGAAAGGGTTAATAGCGAATCGCCCGTCCATTGTCCGGCTACTCTGCTTAATGGCGAAAGACGACACTCGTCGGACGGGACGTCGCGAGGGACAATACGGGGATTGAATTATGAACGTCGCGCTGAAGGAGCTTTTGTCCCCCGCCGGCCACGGCTCGGAGGTCGGAGGTGAAGGCAAAACGGCGCCGTGGGCCTAAATCTTTTGTTCGGCCGGTTAATTATTACTTCCGTCGCGATAACAGCACGGCTGGAAAGTAACTGCGACGCCCACGGAACCCCCGCATAAATTCCTCTCGGGAGCGGAACGGGCGGGGGCCCGTCCGGGGGGGGGGGGGGCGAGGCGGCTCGTCCCGCCCTCGCGGTGTCTTAGGAAAAGGAAAGGCCGCGTGGATTTGTGCGATTCACCCCCGGCCCTTTACGCATTACAACCACGACCAAACAAAGCGCGTATTTACGTCTATTTTCTACTCCTTTGCGGCGCCCCGGTGTTTCCCTCCCAAATTACCGCCGCTTCTCTCCACGAATTTCCTCGCGAACCCCGAGTCGATCTCTCGACAGCTATAAGCTATACGTTCGCAATCGCCCGAAATTGAAATTCCATCAAAGTAAGATATCCTTGCTCGTTTAAACGCCCTCCGAGGGCTTTAAAGCTCCATTAAAAACAAAAAAAAAGGAGGGGGATGATTGACTCCCCGTCGAGAGATTTTGTCGTTATTGCCGCGGACGTACGTCAAAAAATAAACGTGTATCACGCTCCGCGTACTCTTCCAGGTCGCGGCGCGTCACTGCGACTCGATGCTGAAGAGCTCATCGCCGCGGGTATCGAGCCACGGGGCAAAATGGCGAAGGGACGTTATTCTCCCGACGGATTAATTTCGAGGCAGGCTGTGCGCTCCAGCTCCACGATTCTCGCCTAATTGTCGCGATCCCCGGCCGAGGGGGGAACGGCGGGAGGGGGCGGGGAGTGTCAGAATCCCTGATGAGAACGAAGGGGGATGGCGGAGATGTGGGAACGTCCTCGCAGCCGCGCAGCCCAGGTATGCACGGCTCTACGCATAGTTGCGATATCGCGCCAGGCAGCCGCGCGCAAATTTCTCCTCGCCTCGCTCATTCGGTCCCGCTATCGTTTTTCTTCCCCCCCCCCCCGCCTCCCCGCCCTTTCCCCCCTTCCCGAGTCGATGCGACTCGAAAAGCCTCGCGGATATTAATTCGCGTTAAATTGCGATCGCCAATACGGCGGGCGTCGATCAGTTGGATTGCGGCGCGCGCGTCTCACGTTGCGCACGTTAATTTCAATTCTGTTTGAACACCGGCTCGCAGTCCGCTGTTACCGCTAACTTGTTGCGTGCGATACAAATATCAGCGACGTCGTCCAAATTGATTTTGTACGATTTTACCGTCATCGCCGCTAATTAATGTCTCGTTAATCATTGAATGCTCCTTGAAATTCTGCGTGCAATTATTTAAATGCGCGCGTCCGCGCGTAACGTCTGACCAAACGTTAATTATTTCGACACAATTTGTTTATTTGCATATTTATCCGTAAATGAGTAGCGTATACACGGTGTATTTGCACAGCGGACCGTTTCTACAATACGTGGCACGAGGTACCTGAAATATTATCCCGCGCACGGCGCGTTTGCGGATAAAAATATATTCAACTCTTCAAATACCCTCCCGCATTGCGCGCAATCCTTTCGTTAGAATGTATCCCGGCGACTCCCCCCCCTCGTCGGTTGAGAAAGAAAACTCAGACAACAAGTCCAACGGATGTCTGGGAGACCGCCTGGAAGATCGAGATATCTTTTAAACATCTTCGCGGTCCCTTTGCATTCTCTGAAACGTTTGCGTTGCTCGCGGACCGTGTAATTTTCAATTTAAAGTCGATAAGCAACTAATGAGCGAACCGAGATAAAGTTATGCGAAACAGCGTGTCTTATATATATTTTTACATCTATAGTATATCTACTTTGAAATAATAGACTCCCTCGTGTAACGTTCGTTACATCGATTCGCGTAATAAAAGGTCTAGTTAGCGCGTCGAAGGAGCGTCGTTAGAAGGGCTGTACGGCGCTCATTCGTCCTCGGTATTTCTTTCGTAATTGCCGCGATTCGCAGAAGCGCGATCATCGAGGTCCAAAGGAATCGGGATAGGTGCTGGGGGAGAGCGCGTTGAAGCGTCTTGAGAAACGTTCACGTTGTTACGCCGCGAGCGTGGATACGTTTGCGCCAATGTCTCAAGGACCTTGCAGGGTTTTCGGTCTTGGCACACTGATAGAAAAATATGTAGCATTTGAAACTATAATTGCATAGTAAAATAATTATAGTCAGAAACATCATTTTTATAGTAATAGCAACCATATACATAGACACAGTGATGCTAAATATTTAAAAAATTTACTAAAAAATATAAGATTTTAACTATTATTCTGTTAAAATATCCAGGTACAAAAGTGAAGTGGTTCGGAATGTCCTCGCTAAAGGGAAGCGCGGTATAAGACTTTCTCGTAAGAAGAAAACCGCATAGGGTGTTATAAATACGGATTAGTTTACACATTCGTATAAAAATATTTGTCTTTTCTTTGAAAGATGCTTTCTGGTACTATTCTTTACGAGTGCAAAACGATGTTACCAATGAACATAGTGAACTCAATGTATAGCTAATAAAAAGCGGGGAATATTACTTGCAATACAAATACGATTATTGCTATATTACATATAGTGATTCGAAATTTTACTTGCGGTTGTTATTGCAATATTTATAGTACACCTTACCGAATTGAAAGCTCGTTTCGGTTTATGACAACCGTATCATAAATCGCACGGACCAATATTGTATCTATGAGAACTATAATACGTAGTTGGAAGAAATATGAAAACGTGGTTGGCTCCTAAAATGACTATAAATTATAGTGAGATTGTGGTAACTGCAACCATTTTTTTCTATCAGTGCAGTGCCGATTAAATGATGCTTTTGTGATGTCGAACCCCCTGCGCGAGGCGTGAGATAAATCGACGAGTAAATATGAGAGGGAGATTTTTATCGGTTCGCGAATCTATTACTGATAGAACAATATGTAGTATGTGAAACTATAATTGCATAGTGAAATAATTATAGTCAGGAATGTCATTTTTATAGTAACTAGAAATGACAAAACGCGCGCTTCGCGCGCGCGCACTTTGCAGTTGAGCATTGTATATTTTACAAAATTTGTACACACGCAAAGAAGTAACTGTATGCGCAACGTCACTTTAAAATAAAAGTAATTTATCACTCACTGATACGATTCCCAACAGCAGAGTTGTACATCGGTAACTATGTATGTTAAACTGTAAAAATACAAATATGTATATGATTATTATAAATATAGACCAATTATGTAACATCGAAATTATTGCATTAAATATACTTTATATTTTATATTTTGTTAAATAAGTATTTATTAAAATAATTATATAGAATACTGAAAAAGTCTTCCTTTTAAAGATAAACTCACAAAATTTTATACGTATGGTTTTGTCTCTAACACTTATTCGAATCCTCGTTCGAATTATTTCAAATAAAATTAAAACACAGAACAGATGCTTTACTTTGCGCAAGTAGCAAATAACATCAAAATGTAAGACACTTACCTCACCATTTCTCCGCCGTTGCCCGATGCCTCCTTAGGCCTGCTCCTCCTCTCAGATATCCTTGCACTTACACAACACTCACTCGCGAATCAACGATCGCGCGAAATTTCGGACACTCCCGTACGCGAAGTGAAATACCGCGAAACGCACGAAATATTATTAACAAATGTCGCGTGACTTTCTGTCATACAAATTACTCAAACTAACAACTTGCATTTTTGATTCGGAAGAATAGGATAATGGATAAATCACTTTTCCCGAAAATGGAACAGATTACACGAAACCGATAGATAATTAAAAGCGCGGTGCGTAAACGAGATGTAACCGCGACAAAGTACCACGGCTTACATTCACATTTTCAATGAGTCAGTCTCGTGAAATATCTATGTATACGTTCATAAAGAGCCGTCGCCTCAACACGCAATTCGTTTCTTATTACAAGTTGTAGAAACTTAATAATTAATCGGGGAACGTTACTCGTTACTGATAAAGGTGTACAAATCGATAGCGTTTTATCCCTACATTCGTCGCGATCGAGTCTCGGAAACCGATAACGCAAAAGTAAAGACACGCACGGAGCGACTCTCGCCACTGCCTGCCGGCTCGACGTTCGGCGTGCGAGTGGGAGCCGACGGCCGCGGGCCGACCTTCAGGTACGCGATGGCACGCAAAAACATCATACGTCACCGCGCCGAGAGAAAAACAACTACGAACGTTGAGAATTCGGTGTCTTCTTTTGTTCCGTGACTGTTACTACGTTTTGTGTATTATTCTGCGGACTTATTGGTATTGATTAAATTAACGATTAATTCTGTTTAATCGAGAATATGTTTCGAAACAAAAATCGTTGTTACTTAAATTCTAATTACTAAGATTAGAGATTTTACCTCAATAGTTGGTGTATACAAATGTATATTTCTAAATTGCAAATCTTCATTTACTGTGAATCTAAAAGAGAAGAGAAGCACACCGCGCTTCGAAAAGACCAATCGGCATCGCGGAAAAGAGGCCCCAACTATTCGATATTAATGACATTCGCGCTGGTAACATCTCCTTTTTAGAGAAAGGGATTATTA
The DNA here is from genome assembly GCF_000949405.1 of Vollenhovia emeryi. NCBI lineage: Eukaryota > Metazoa > Arthropoda > Insecta > Hymenoptera > Formicidae > Vollenhovia > Vollenhovia emeryi. The sequence goes on along the minus strand of NW_011967179.1, from coordinate 900,160 downwards.
CTATAATATTAGTAATAGCAACCATATAGACACAGCGATGCCAACTATTTAAAAAGTTTACTGTAAAATATAAGCTTTTAACTATTATTCTGTTGAAATATCCAGGTAATGAATAATCAATTAGTTAATTGTTTTTATATAGTAAATACAATCACAATAATAATAAATTTAACTACATTTCTATCATCCACCTTACTAATCACACGGTAAATAAAAGTGAAGCTCGTTTTGGTTTATGACGACCATATGATAAATTGCGTGGACCAACTATCGGAACTATTGAATAGATTGTTTGGTCAACCATAACTTACGTGGTTGGAAGAATTATAAAAATGTGGTTGGCTCCTAAAATGACTAGAAATTATAGTGAGATTGTGGCAACTGCAACCATTTTTTTTCTGTCAGTGTAAGATGATGAGAAAGTAATAAGCTACTCAGGGATTGATCGAAGACCCCGCTGACGCAAAGTGCCTTAAAAATATATAAATGCGCGTGGCACAGATGTTTCCTTCAACAAATATGAAGACGGTTTTCATTAAAAATTTTTGACAATTTAATCGGATACGTTGATTACAATAATTATTCAATTTCCGTGAGAAAAGCCTAAATTGAAGATTCAATGATCGAAAATTATTTAATAAAATCCATTAAAAACGCTATGAAAAAGAAAGAAGGGAGGCTGAGTTTATTCGCGAGGCCGATCGTGTTGTTCTAAAGAATAATTCTGTATTCCATCTAGGCCGCGTTAATAATCGATCATTACTATCGTATACTCTCAATCAATTCCGAGTTGGCGCGCGCAATTCGATTTACACGTTGAATAATTGTATAAACGCATTGTCCAGCATTGTCAATGAGCACTCGCGCGCAATCACCTCTCTCATTCACCGCGGCCTCGTGCCGAGGAGGAGAGAGAGAGAGGGGGGGAGAGAAAAAGAGAGAGAATATCTTTCCACTCGATGGAGTAAAGATTTAGGTGAAGCGAAGCTGAAACCGCCGGTGTTGAAGATCTTTAAAAGCTTGCACTCGCTCAGGAGCGCCGCGAAAAAAGCGTGCGGTGGGAAACCACGGGAGAATCGAGAGAGACAGAGACAGAGAGAGACAAAGAGAGAGAAGGGGGGGGGAGCGCACTGATTTTATTCGTTCGGGGAAGTTAGCCTGAATTTATCTACCATCCATTAAGCGCGGCTTGAAGAACCATCCTCTCGCGACTTCCGAGGAGCGGAAAAGAATGCGGCATCGCGTAGGATTATCCATTTACTAAACGATGCTCAACTGTTTGAAGGACCACGTGGTACATAGAGACCGTATCATAATTTGTATTTGTCTTTCCGAGTATACGGCACGTTACACTTGAATGCGTAGCATGTGTGCGTGCTAATGAGCGGCGTATTTAATCATTTTGAAAAGATAGCAGAGAGTACAAAGGGCGACATATATAGATTATTAATTATCTCGCGCTCTAAAGGTAACAATTAAATTGGCTGTGAAAGGGGGCGTTCCACGCGCAGGTTTGGACTTTAATAAGAAAAACGCTGATGCGCGCCGGCGATGTAAAGCAGGGGAAGATTTCGTCGCGCGCATATTTGTAAAATTATAGTAGCCAAAAGGGGCCGGATGGTAAAATTTTATCTGCATGAGAATCGAAGCATTAGAGTGTCTGTCTAATAGAAATAAAATTGTCGGACGGCGTTGCGGTCTTGAATGTGAACTTTCTCGGTGACATCAATAGAAAAATGCAAATTATTACGGTTCTATCCGTTAACAATGTATTAAATTCTTGTATCTCGTGGGGAAACTAACAATAAGAGACACGCGATGATACACGGTAATCGTATCGTTAACTAAGGCTTTTCCGGTTTTTCATTTTCTGGTTACCAGGGAACGAAAAGCCGGGCCTAAGACTGCAACTTGGGCCTCGCAACAAACAAGTGTCTATTATCTACAGTTTAAGGCTCCGCAATCGCAGTCATGTCGCACGTAAGTCTCCGAGCCCTCGATCGAGCACGACCCCGGGTCACGGGGGGGGGATCTAATAGTGGTAAATGACGACCGGATCGGTCGTAGCTCGCCGTGTAAGTACGCGCTTTCGGAAAATTTATCTTCGAAGCCTCGCCGGGAGAAGGTATCCTCTCTCGTTCGCGCGGAAGTCGTTCTACGCGCCGCGTATAAACGCCGCCTGTTTGCGCCCACCTCCGCGCGCGGCTTCTCCGTTTTCAATTTCCTTTTTACATTGTTCCGCGCCGGTTCTTGCTTTCGAGCGCGATGAGATTCGATCGCGCTCGAAAGCAAGAACCCGACCGTGAATGGCGCCCCGCGCCGTTACGTTGTGTATCTTGCATACGGGAGAATTGGTCGTGGCGATCTCAGTTTGACCTCGACTAACCCCCCTGCGTTTTCCGCGTAGGAAAACATTGTTCGCGCGGTCCATTTCATATCGATGTACCACCTGCGATATCAGTTTTAATGCAATAGCGCGCACATTGCGCCATGACACGCGATATAGAATATTATTTCAAGCTTTATTTTATTTCAAGTTGGACTCGCCAGAAAAATATTATATACATGCGAGAACGAAGCATTATACTTAAAACGTAATGAAAAATTTTATTCCCAGCGTGAACTCTCCAGAGACGAACGTTGTGATTCCCTGCATTTTTTGAAAATAACAAGCTTCGCTTTGCCTCGCCGAAAAAAATAACAACGCACAGAAATATCGGTTATAAATGTGTCTGTTTTAGATTTACTATAGTCGTTATATAAATCTCATATAAAACACCGTGTTCCAGGAGATATTCAGAATAGTTTCATATTAGACGTGGGCGGTTTAACAATCATTTTCATTAAAACTCAGTCGCAATTAAAGCGATTCAGCAACGGTACGATTGAAACTTTTCAACGGTAAAACGGTAAAACAATGAACAATTGCGTGGAATGTCCCGCACCTGTTACTTACGCGACGAAGTAGTCATCGAGTCCTGAAGTCATTGGATATTTCAAGTCGAGGGGAAAGCCGCTGACCAAAATCTTGTACACCAATGCCCGCTAACGCTCAATGAGCATTACTTTATCTTATTATCTTATTTATCTTATTTTATCTTTATAATGCCCCAGCAAGGCCTAATGCCCAAGAAATGCCCAGTGATGCCCAGTAATGCCGCAAATCTGTACACCACAATGCCCTCAGCGGTTTGCCCCTCGGATATAAAGTAATCAATCGGATATAAAGTAAAACAAATAAAAAGTAAAATAAATAAAAGAAGTTAGGTGATCAGTGGGTGGGAAAGAATTGTAAAAAATATTATTTGTTAATGTTGAACTCGTACGCAATTTACTTGTGTACGTTTGTGACGGAGCCCGCGTTGAAACGCGATTGCGAGAGTAACACGCAAAAACATACAAAATTCTATAATTAGAATATTAATATAACGAGCGAAATTCCAAACGGCACTGACTTTTAACGAATTACAAATGCCGAATTCGCGTTACGTAACTGACAAACGTTAAAATACAAATGTAATTATGACGGTAACTTATTAATTAAAAGCAACGCGACGCGTCGCACGACGCGGAATCGACGGCTCCATACACGCGATATTCCGTTTATATGTGTAATAATTGAAAAGTCCAAAAAAGACGTTTGCATTCTAATATCGCGATACGGCAGGATTAATGACTAATTAAAGTATAATCAGCCGACAACGTATAATCGTACCGCGCGCGTATTAATACGCGCGTTACAATTCGAACGCGCGAATTCAACGAAATATGAAATATGTATTGTTAATAAACGGTCGAATCTAAGTGTGTCGTTATAAAATCCATTGCCGTATGTGTGCGTACAAATATTGCAATAGAATAATTCATCATTTCCATCCCCTATCGCTACATCGAGATAAATAAATCGCGCGAAACGCTCGCCTCGCTAAATAGCCAGCACATTTACAGTCGTTAACGTTACGTGGGAATTAATTAAACGCGCGGGCTAATAGCTCACAGAAAATAATCGCGTTTGTCGTTTCCCAACATTTGACGCGATGGGAGTGATGCGATAACAAACTCACAGCCATCATCTGCCGACTCGAGTCGAGCGAATGGCAACAAGGAGGCGGCCTTGCGTCGTTACCAAATAAACACCAAAATCGTACGACAGTCTCACGGCTCAGACTCGATTCTTGAATTCCTTCGAAGGAGAAACGTATGCGAAAATTCTGCTCTCACAGAAAAATTGAAAGTCCTGTCAAATTGAAAGTCAACTGGCTAAAAACCATACGAATAGCCAATCAACTTGCAACTTTTCTGTAAGAGCAGAATTTTTACATACGTTTCTCTAACAAAAATAAGATAATAAGATAAAGTAATGCTCACTGGGCATTAGTAAGCATTGGTGTATGTACAAGATTTTGGTCAGCGGTTTCCCCCTGGCGTTTCTCCTTCGAATGAATTCAAGAATCGAGTCCCAGGTACCACGAGATAATTGTGCGTACATTGATGGACGGAATGGTCTCAACACTTGTTTTAATGAGTTTAGGAACGTGCGTTTAGATTCAGGATTACGTTTCAAAATCTTCTTCTCCGAGAAACATTTTACACGAACGCCATTCCGAAACCACTCTGAGCGTTTCCGATCTATTTTCTCGAGTAAAATTTTCCTCGGAGAAAATGTTTTGGAACGTAAACCTGAGTCCAAATGCGCGTTTCTAAGCTCATTTGAAAAAGTGTTGCGACAATTCTGTCCATCACTGTACACAACGAAATAACTGCTCGAATATTCTTTTCCTTGTGTTTTGTCTCGCGGACCAACGTCTAATCTACAACGTACTTGTTACATTTACGCGGAGAGAATTTTCTCTTAAAGTTTATCCTGAAAATCATGTAATCGTGGGGAAACGCGGCACTTCGAAGAATTTTACGAGTTATTTTTAATTTTACCACACTTTTTATTAGTAAAATTGTCATTGTCCCACGATATACCATACATTTTATTAGTAAAAAGTATGGTGCAATTTCAAAAACTCTCATAAAGTTGTTCAAAATGCCACGCTGTGCCACGATTACATGATTTTCAGGGTAAATTTAAAAAAAAAATTCTCCCCGTAAAATTCTATTTCTGTAGCCAACAAATACGTTTAAAAAATGTTGGTAAACTGTACATTATCGTACATTGTCGACAATTGTTTAAGAGTTTTGATTTCTTTATGTAAAATATAACGTGTATACGTATTCCAGACACAAAGAGCACATCGTAAATCAGGCTTTAACGTCGCTCGAAATAACGGTGAATTTTGTTCGATCCAAAGGGCGTTACGGAAATAGCATTACTTGAACGCTAATTCTGACAAAAAAATCTCATGTGAGATTTTACGACAATAATCGTGTCTAGCTATCAGTCGAGTGCATTTTCAATTAATCTCTAATCAAAATGTTACTATTGGACGATCTATATCTCAAGATATTAAACATTTTATTTTACTTCGAATTTGGCAACTTACATTTTTAATACAAATACAAATACTATGCTTATCTTTAACAATTCTTTTTTACAGTAAATACTCCATACAATGAAATAAATCTTTTTGGGATTTATTAGGGCACTCTTAAATAGCACAAAAAATTTTTGTCATAATTTAAACAATTTTTGAATTAAGCATTTTCTACGCCGATCGAATGGCGTGTCAAAAAAAAAGATGCAAGTCCGCTGCGTTGATGACTTTTATCATTCGGGCTTTGAAAAGTTCTTTTTAAAACTTTTTTTCAAACTGGCACTATTTTGTTATTGTATGTTTTAATAAAAATTCTTAATTGAGGTTCGGGACATAGCGACACTCGTATGGATTAAGAATCTTCTTGATATTTTGTATCGGCAAATTTTAAAAAGCACTTTTCAAAACTTTTTTCAAACTGACACCATTTCATTAGTTTCAAATAAAAATTCTTAATTGAGGTTCGGGACATAGCGACACTCGTATAGATTAAGAATCTTTTTGACGTTTTGTTTCAGGTAAGCCTGAATGATAAAAGTCATCAACGCAGCGGACTCGCATCTTGTTTGACACGCCATTCGAACGGTGTAGAAAACGCTTAATTCAAAAATTGTTTAAATTACGACAAAAATTTTTTCGCGTTATTTAAGAGTGCCCTAGTAAATTCCGAAAAGGTTTATTTCGTTGTATGGTGTGTTCGCTGTGGAAAAAAATTGCTAAGAATAAGCATAGTTTTTGGGCCGTTAAAGTTGAATGACCCCTTAAGTGGCGTAACGTCTTACCTCGAAATAAAGAGCAAGTGATATTTTGTCCTGCGCGATATATAAAACAATTTTCCCCGTGCAGATGCGTATCACAAAACACCACTGCCGTCGGGTTCAGACGCGAAACAACGTTTTATATATTTATTCATTTACCGTGACGTTTGCCGTCAGGGACTCGAAAAGGTTGAAACATGAATCTCTCGGAGAGAGAAATTACCTTAATCTTGCTACGAGTAAACACGCATTGCAAGCTTTACGTGCAGAGACTGTTTGCCAGAAGTTATATCGATTTTTAAATGCATTTTTGCGCGCAAATGCCAGCGCTGTCTATCACGGCTGAGGCATTATTATGTGAAACTTTCATGTGAAACAGGAACGGGCTCGATAAATAGATCAATGCGCGGCAGCGTTTATGGCACTTGGCAATCGGCGAGATTTAACTTTGAAAATAATCCCCGCGCGTTTAAACGGGCCGCGTATTAAACAACAGATTTGTACAACAACGCGCGAAATTGCGTGTGCCGTTGCAACGGACGCTTGTTTTATTTTTATTTTTTTTTCTCCCCATAGTATGACGTTTTCCGCGTCGGTACTCTGCAAAAGCCTGCCGCGTGATTTACGGAACAAATATACCGGAATATTTATCAAGGTACGGGACAATTTGAATTTGCGGGGCTGTAGCGAAAAAGCATTTCAAGTGCCGTAACTTAATAAGCGGTTACTCGCGAACACGCGCGATCGTTGCTCGCGCGTGACGCGGCCACGTCGCGCGCACTCGCCGCGGGGACGATTTAATAAAATCTACGCAAATATCTGACGCACCCTCCATTTACGGATTTCGCGAATGAATGAGCGGGCGCGCGGGTACTAATTACAAATGATCCAATAAAGCTCAGGCGTTAATCCCGCGGTATTAGCCCCCTACCTGCCGGGCCGGTAGTCGAGTAACATTATCAAATAACGCGAGGCACCGTGCGTACTTTCGACAAAGATATATTCAAATGGTCCTGCAGGATCTTCGTCCCGAGCCCTCGAAAAGATTTCAGATACCCCCGGATCAAAAAGACTCGGAGATCACAGGCCCGAAGCGTTGAATATTCCGTGTAATAAGTCCGTCAGCGTTGCCGGCAGCCGGCGGATGTCTCGAGCAGTTTGCGCCAACTAAGACAAGACCGGCTTGATGATTCTTTTATCAGCCGTTACTTTAATGAAACTTCGATTCAACTGCTGGGACTTGCGAGCGGCGATTAAAATTCGTGGGCAAAAGCGCGAGGTAAGTTTCCCGTCGAAACGGCGGGGAACTTACCCGGAATACCTTCAGAGGCGAAGCCTGCGTCTGCATTTCCCGGGGACGTCTCGTATAACGCGTACAACGTCGAGGCGGTGCGCGCGACGTCGCTCCGGCTGCCAATATCCCGAAAATTCGATAATTCGCTTCCATTTTCGGCGATTCCTGTGTCAATGGTTTACGTGCGCGAGCTCGCGCGCGCACCCGTACGGAGCTGACGTTCGCATGTGGACCGATACCGCCGAGGCTTAACCACAGGTTACGAACCTTAATCGGTCCCCCCGCACGGCGCCCGTCCCGTCTCATTAATGAAACGTACGGCCCAAATTCGGCGACCGCAGACGCGGGCAAACTCCACGGCATGGCGATTTGCCCTGAACTCGTGTAATCGAACGTGCCGTCGCCTTATTATATGTATATCGGAACACTGAGTTTTCCTTAATTCATCCCGAGCGGATCGACGGGCTAATAACGGAGAATATATGCGCGACATGTGACACCTAATTGCTGCCGGGCCAGAAAACGGATTCTGCGATAAGTCAGAGGCTAATTCTACCTCTCGGCGCGTAAACTTGTTACACCGACAGATGTTTATCAATTTAAACTTCAGAGGCGATATAATAAAAAAAAAATCAAATAAATTTGTTGCAAAATCAACCGGGAAATGAACGCTGGGTATAAATATTAAAAAGGAACGGAGGGTCAGGCAACAGGATTCAACACAAGAAGTTATGTGTGAAATATATAAAGTTCAGTACATCAAAAGTTAGTTTCTTCAAATTGCCGGTGTTAATAATAAAAATTCCAGATTTCACTCGAACCCGGCCGGCCCCATTTACTAATATAACTGTCCCAACGTTTCGACCTTTGGTCTAGGTCCTCATCAAGCGAGATCTAAGAGCAATCGAAGAAGTTTACTTTTCAATAACTAGTTTGTTTCTCCTACTTGTTTATCACCGTTGCCTGACCTTTGAATCCGTAATGACTAAACAGTCTTGGCCTTATACTCCTCGGCTCCAGACGTTAATCCCTTACGGCTGCTCCGAACTCAGAAATTGATCTACTGGGATGCTCTGTTATTTGTAACTGACTCCGTAACAAGGTATGCAAAAATTGACCGTTCTACGATTCACTACAAGGAATTCTTCTCGCGTGATTTATATGTACAATACTTACTCTTAGATCTCACTTGATAAGGGCCTGAACCAAAGGTCGAAACGTTGTGAAAGCTATATGAATAAATGGGACCAGCTGAGGTCGAATAAAATCTGAAATTTTTAATACATGAAATGAAATTATCTGTTCTCATGTCGACGTCAATGACGTCGGAATAGACATTTTCATTTGATGTATTAAACTATAGAGGAGAATCCCATATTATAAAATAGGATCCTAATAAGAGATACAGCGGGATTTCTACTACATTAATAAGCATCATCTGTTGGTCCCACTATAAATCTATTGCTCTTGGGGTGAAATCTGTTTAATAAGAAATGCATTGTTAGATTGTGTAATAGCTGCGGAAAGAGTTGAAAACCTGCTATCTCGTATTAGAAGCCTATCTCATAATCGGGGGACTTTCCTCCATATATTTCACGCACAGCTTCGTGTGTTAACTCCTATTACTCCTTCGTTCTTTGTCAATTTATTATTGGGGCCTGTCGATTTTACTTAACAAGTATGAAATACTTTAAAGAAGCGCTGTCCAATCTCTCGAACGGAGTCAATCTCGAGCAATGCTAATAAGTCCGCATAATGATACGCAAAATGTATCGTAACGACCACTGAGCAAAGCAATTTGAAATATTGAGTATAGAATTTTACTTCGTATTTCGTAGGACAACGAACTCTCGACGTTGTTTTCTTTTGATTTTTTTGCGCCGCGACCGATATCGCGCGACGTTCTGCGTATCATTGCGTGAAGGCCACCGCGCTACCACTCGCTCGCCGAGCCCCGAGCCGGCAGGACGTGTCGAGAGTCGCTCCGTGCGTCGTATTACCTTTGTGTTTATCAGTTTTCGAGACGCGATCGCAATGAGTGTGGGGCTAAAATACTGTATTAATTTCGTAGGCAGGACAACGAATTCTCAACGTTCGTCTTTGTTTTGCTCACCGCGCGGTATCGTGCGACGGTTACGCGCGGGCCATTGTCTACGCGAAGGTCGCCGCATTGTCACTCGCTCGCCGGGCCTCGCGCCGGCAGGACGTGTCGACAGTCGCTCCGTGCGTTGTATTATTATACTTTCGCGTTATCAGATTCCGAGGCGCGATGGCGATGAGCGTGGCGATAAAACGCTATTAATTTACACGCTTATCGGTAACGTTCATTGATCAGTTATTAAGTTTCTACAACGATGTTTCTCATCACAAGTTGTAGAGAAAGTCGCTTTATATTCCGTCGTGATATCTCAAAGTGTGATCGGAAATTATCTTAGTCAATTGTTGCAATGAGAAACCACTATTGGATGTTTCGTTTGCGTAATTCATTTCGAAAATATATAGTTTCGTTGTGGACTAACGATCACGTTGAGGCGATGGCTTTTTACGAACGTAGATATTCCACAAGGTCAACTTACCCGAAATACGAATGTAAACCGCGGTAATTGGTCGCGATTACATCTCGTTTGTCGAATTATCTGCTGATTTCAGTGTAATCTGTGTTTAATTTTCGGGAAAAGGCGGAGAAATTTGTTGGCGTACGGCGTTGTTTGCTGTAATTCGTTCTGTCGTGCTTCGCAGCTCGAACAGACAGGGGGTAGAGAAAGTCGCTTATTATGCCGTTTCGTTATACTTCAAAATTCGATCGAAAATTGTCTTAGTTAATTATTGCAGTTGATAACCATAGGACGTTTCGTTTGCGTAATTCATTTCGCGTATGGACTGATTGACAGTAAAAATGGTAAAATATTATAAGGCACCTGCCAAGAGTCACGGTATCACGCGCCGAAAGCGTGCGGCTCCGAAAACTCGCGCTCCGCGGAAGCACGCGACGAAGGCGTGTGCCAAACACCTTTTAGAATCTTGGAAAGAAATCGAAGGATTCGCCGTTTACGAGTGAGCCGACACTTGCTATTGCGACGGTGCCGCGCGTGGTCGCAAGCGCGCTCAGGAAGTCGGTCTCGGTCTCGAATTACCTTTCGATTTAACTTGCAAGTCGAAGTCGCGAGGGGATAACCGTAGGCTACAGAAATTAATCTGTACCGTGTGTTCGGCGAATAAAGTTTTCTATCTGTGCAATCAAGGAAGGGACTTTACAATATTCTCGCCGTCCCAGAGACTCGCTCGCCAGGATCTTACAATATCGTTTCGTTGTGGACCAATAACTGCTTCTTTACCGCAGACGTTTGGATTACGAGGCTCGCGTTTTATGTCGCCAATTTCAAAGTGGTTTACGCATTGCTACTTCCGACTCGAGAGTGCAAGTTGACATTTCATATTTTTGGTAAGTTAGCCTCGTGAAATATCGCTGGTAAAAAGCTATCGCCTCAACGTGCAAATCGCTTCTCGTCGCAAGTCGTAAAAACTTAGTAATCTATGAACATTACTTGTTATTGATAAACGTGTATAAATTAATAGCGTTTTAGCCCCACACTCATTGCGTCTCGGGAATCCGATAATGCGATAACGCGCCAGGTGCCGATTGACAGATTCGCGTGATGAAAAGTCGCACGGCGTATGTTAATAATCCTTCGTGCGTTCCGCGGTATTTATATACGTCGCGTACGTATAACGTGAAACGGGAGTGCGAAATTCCGCGCGATCGTTTATCAATCATTTTTCGCGAGTGAATATTGTGCCAGTGCATAAGAAAATCTGAGAGGAGGAGGAGGTGGCTTGGGAGGCGTCGGACAACGGCGGAGCAACCACGAAGTAAGTGTTTTACATCTTATATTATTTGCCACTCGCAAAATTAAGCGACTACCCTCCGTTTGTCTTATTTACTCACATGATTGGAATAAGAATTGCAGGCGAAAACATACATTGAAATTTTGTGAGTTTAAAAGGACGATGTTTTTCGAGGAACCTATAATTATTTTAAATATTTGTTTGAAGGAAAATAAACTATTTAGTGCAATAATTTCAATTTTAAATAGTTATTCTATAATAATTATATAGTATTTGTATTTTACATTTTAACGTAGTTTACGTCGTAGACTACTTCGTTGTTGCGCAACGTATTAGTGAGTGGTGAATTATCTTTTGTTTTAAATTGACGTAATGAATCTTCTTTCTAAAAAAGAGACGAGAAGTTTGTTAATATCGATTAGATCCTGCAAAATGCATGTTAAAATTTAAGAACGTACAGGCTTGCAGATAAACATGAATTTTCGTAGATCCGTTGCTTGAAAATGGACGGATTAAAACAAATTAGAATGAATAAGTTAATACTGGAGAATGTATAATTATTTGATTTATGCAATCGCACGCGCACGAAATCATGAAATCGGTGCAAAAAAAACAAAATTTATGGATGCGTGCCATTTCACGCATGGTGCGCATAATGTCATCATTATTTAACATTTTGTAAATAACAACCCTAGCGGAAAAATTTTTATAAATAACTACAAAAATTGACTTGAAATAAAAATTGTAAAAATTTTTATATCTTCGTTGAAACATTCATTTTTTTTTTTAATATCTACGAAATAGTACCACAAATTACAATGTTCTCAAATCAAGGAATTATTGCAAGTAGCATTTTATGAATGTACAATTTTGTAAAAATTAATACAAACTTTTACTAGTTAAAAAATTTGAGAAATAACAAAATCTTAAAGAATTAAAACATCTTCTTACTCGTAGACTATTACAAAAATTAACAAAAGTGTTCCAATTCTAGCATTTTCATGCTGATTTCTATAACACTTTTTAATTTTACGTAGAATTTCTTAGATTCTGGCAGTTATATTTTAGTTTTTGTAGTATATATTTTTTTGTAGAATTTTATAGAATTATTTCCGGCAGGGAAGAAACAAGGAAACCCGTCGTTATGCGCGTGTCATAAAATGAAAAGAAAGATAGAAAATATCGTTTCGATATTTCTCATAAAGTTTCTTCACCCTGCATATTTTAATTAGTATAATTAATAAAAACGTACTTAGGATTGTTCGTTGCACTTATTCTAACAATGTGCGCCAATTTTATTCCAATCGTTTATAATCTATCCATTTATATTTTATTAATTTTATTTTTTATTATTTCGCCACGTATGTACGTTATATCGCCGAGTTTTCAACGCTCGTACAATATTTAAACATCAGTTTGCATACATACAATCCTTTAGCTTCCCAACTAAAGCTAGATAGCACGGACGCTGCCGTCCTAACGTAAAAAGCAGTATCTCCATTTTTTGACCATTGTAGTTAACTCACTTTCTGTTTTTAGAGAAATATCCGTTGTCTTACAAAGCTAGAAAGCAGTAAGAGCACTAGATTAACATAAAATACCTTATACACGTTGTAGTATGTCCACCTGTTATCAGTAATTCATAAGCTAAACCGCAATAAGCACTGTCTACAAGCCTTAAAAACAGTATCTCCCACTAATATTGGAATTACTGCTTTTTAGTCTAACAACAAGTGACGAAGTTTTCTCGAAACTAACAATTTGGGAGACACTGCTTTCTAAGTTAGGATGGCAGAATGCTGCGTTCTAGTCAATACTGTGATTCTAATGTAACAAAAAAAAAGAACGAAGACAAAAATCAAAGCGTCGTAGGACACGTATGTTCCAACCAGGGTTG
>NW_011967179.1:877808-885900 GCF_000949405.1 Vollenhovia emeryi | reverse complement strand
GGAACCGGAGCGTTTGAAATCATAATCAAAAATGGTTCGCTCCGGATCGGAACGATTTTATAATTGAAATTTTGATCCGTTCTCTCGGAGCGGATACACTTCAATGGTTCGGTTCGGTTTACAACCCTGGTTCCAACAGCGAAACTGTGCCGCCGTAATCGCGTCGTCATTTTTATCTTAACGGAGGATAGTGATTTTCGCGCGTCTTTCAAGAGACATTGCATGGATACTCGTGGAAGATTCATGCGTGCGTAACAATTCGCGCGAGCAAGCTTAGATTTATATGAGCCCGGGAGAACAATGGCGCGTTTCCACCCTCAATATTGTCACCGGAAAAACGGTATCCCGGTAATATACCTGCGCGCCGGTGGACTCTCTGCGTATCTCCGTTTCCTCCGGCCGGCCCATTAACGAGTACTTCCGGGAGATAACATCCCGAAATACACGACGAAATATCGGAGCGACCGGCTACCAGGATCAGCCCGCGAGCTAATGATTTACGTTTTATCGATTTGCAAACATTCATTTGCAAACATTGTAAACTAACGACATTTCAAACAGGATCATGCCACGTGTAAAACCCACGTATCAAATAGACATATACCTTTATTCACAAGATTAATATTCATTCGCGCCAGACGAAGTTGATCCGATACAAATGAATATGAATTAAAAATATCGCGCCTGGCGCGAGTCATAAATTTTATCGAAAGTGCAAACATTCGCGACAAACGACGACATTACCCGTGGGACTGCAGTGAGCTGCGATTAGAATTACTGATTAAGAGGATCCTTCAGCCATCATTTTTACCGACGCAGTCAAATACAGCCTTTGCGCTTGTAATTCTTTTTATTACCTTTTATGCACAAAATAATGCCAGGATAAGTTGCGGACCGCATAACAGAACATTTTCATATTTAAAACACATGGTTCAGAAGTCTAATAAAAGAGATATTGATATTTGAAATTTATAAATGATTGAGGAAACTAGCCTCAATCATTTATAAAGTGATAGTTTTAATTTCTTTTCGTTTTATTTTTTAATATAAAGTTGACTCTCCCTGGTTTTGTCTTTACGCGTACTTTAATCGTGTGGAAGAATTTTGCAATTTTATAAAACCAATTTCAAATTTAGTCAGGACTACGAATTGAAACTTTCAAACGCCAATATCTTTTTCATTAGACTTCTGAACCGAGTGTTATCAGTATGAAAATGTTCAGCTGTGCGATCCGCAGCTTATCCTGGTATTATTTTGTGCACGAAAGCTAATAAAAAGTATTACAAGCGCAAAAACTATATTTGACTGTGTCGGTAAAAAGATGGCTGAGGGATCCTCAATGACGTGCGACCTATAGCTATTAATTTCGTTATCGCTGATTTCACGCACGTCATCGGGAATTTAAGGCAATTATTTTAGACAGCCTGAAATATCGTTCCCACCATAATTCTCTTCCTCGCCTTTGTGCTCAACCCTTCTTACCCTCGCTATCCTTCTTCCCCGCTATCCGCGACGCATATTATAAGACGATCCGCGCGCGGATGTGACACCCGCTGCACCTAACTAAAATCGATTGCAACGGCACCGTGCTTCGCGCCGGCACAGTGCATCGTTTCATTAACCCGATATCAGGTGCGGTGAATAAAAAGGATCGGCTGGCTGTTAGAAACCCCGGCGCCGCTCCGCGCGTAATGGTAATTTATGGCAGTAACTAATTGCCTTCACCCTTCCCCCACGCGCGAACATCCCCCGGGACGACATTTTAATGACTGAGCCCCCCCGGTCGGGTCGCGAGTTTAGGCATTGTCGTCGTCGTCGTCGTCGTCGCGCGTTTTTCGTGTTCGCGCGTGCGAGACGCGGCCGCCGGGCTCTTCCTCGGCCGTCGAGAGAGCAGCCGGGTTGGCTTTCCCGCCAGTTTAGAAATGAATCACCGGCGACGGCGACGGGAAATCTATTCGGTGGCACCACGATGGCCGACCGGACGACGAAATACACGGGCGACACGGATCCTGCGGTGATTCCCCGCCGCCACCCCGATGACTGCAGAGTCGGGTTTAACGCGCGTTCACGGCGAGACGTGGGTTAGTAAGTGTAAAGCGATGTTCAAAAATGCCAGCGACAAACTCTGCGGCGCGCCATAACACATCGGAGTCTCGCCGCGTTGCCGCGTAATCTGGTTAATTTATTTGCATAGAGGTGCATCAAAGTTCGCGTGGTCTCTGCGAGGTCATTTTATTTTTGCAATTTTTGAAATAATTTTGATAAAATCGCGACTCTATGCTCCGCGCGCGTCTCAATTCTTTAATCAGCTTTTCCGCCCGAATAACGAATTTGAGTCTCATTAGCAAAGTCGAAATGTGCTCTCGCGACTCCCGCGCGTTTCACGGCTGTCTGCGGTAAATTTAACAAAAAATGTTGGCTCCCCCCTCCAACTGATTCGAGTAGACCGAAGCTCAAATTTAATCGTCAAGCGGGAATGACGAGCGTATAAAAGTTACAATAGGGAAAGATCATCATTTTGTACCTCTGGACGTGAAGCATGGGTATAAATCTTTGGTTACCCTGATATACGACAGCTGGTGTACGGTGAGAAGCGAAACCGCAAACCGGCTCGTATATATCATTCAAATATGACGTTGGTCGTAAACGTTGTTGATCTCGCCTCTGACCGTGCTTATAAAGCTTTAATGATTTCCATACGATTGTCTCTTATCGCCAAGAGGACACCCTGAGAACAATACCATCCGATAAGTAAGCTGTAATGATAGATGTAGCGCGAATTATGTCACTCACTAAGCTTGAAAGGGTTAAGCCCGCTAAGATTGCCCCTCGCGATATGCATAGCACAACGGCACCATTTATGATCGTAATCTGGCTGGCAAGCCGGTTCATATAAGGCAGCTTAGCTTCGCTGTGTCTGTATTTACAAACGCAGTGCCTGCGAATTTATCGTTCGTCGCGAACACCGCTCGTACGAATTCAGCCTGGACACTTAATTAAGTATAACTCTTTTTTTTTAATAAAAACACGGTCTTTTTTTAGTCGCGACTAACAAAAGGGTTTAACAACAAATCGATGGACGCGCTTGTAAGAGGCGGTCATTGAGTACGCCGAGTGCGCCGGAATAGTTTCATCGAATCTTACGCTTCGAGATTCGCGCGGAAAAAGGGGTAACACCGGCCCGATAATTCACCGTATTCATTGTACCCTATTGGCTGGCGCGGTTCCCGTAAATGAATGGAGGCGAAAATACGCCGCCTGTGAAACACGCGAAAGAATGAAAATTCAATCCAGTTTTTCCATACCGGGTGAATTCCGCGTTTGACTGGCGCTTGCTTTGTACACAGGACTAAAGGTTCGCCCGCTGGTGAAATACCTACTTTTCTGCCGTTCTCCCTCTTTTTTCGTGTAATAGCGGCAATTTCTCGGATCGTACTTATCCATTAGTTCGACTTTTATGTACGTACAAGTGATAAACACGATTTGCATTTTAATTATGAAAAGAGAGATAAACGAGCGAAAGATGCTTAAGGGGATCCTAAAGACGTCCGTTTTATTCACATTCTTTGTTAGAAGTAATCTTTTAATTGGCTTTATATAGAAATGCAAAACTCCTTTACGGAATTAAAGTACACGGCAAAAATCTAGACTATGCTGGTCGACTTTATATCAAAAACGAAAAAAGTTAAAAATCTTACTAATTTTCGGTACACTTGACGACAATATTTGCTTGATACAAGAATTCTACGATAAATATATACAAAATGAGACCAGCATACTCTAGGGACAGCATGTAAAAACATTATCGTGCAATTAGAACTAAGATTAATAGCTTAGAAAAAAGGGTTACTTCTAATAAACGCAGGTCCAGAAGTCCAAGTCTAGAAGAAGAGAAAAAGAGCCGGATGGCGTGTAGAAATAGTCGCAGGCTTTTACGAGGTCGCTGCCAAACATCTGTCAGATTATCAGTAAAGCTATAGTGTTGACGACGCTAGAATTCGATCCAAAATCTCGGTCTGAGCCACGTGTAGCTGATGAAATTGCTGCTTTTTCGCAAAAGTTGCAAATTGATTGGCTATAAATTTCTCGGGCCGAATTCTAGCGTCGTGAACACGAAGTCGATAACTGACGTTTTTAATTCCGTCTCCTAGCACGGCGGATAATTAGCAATCTTGAATAATGTCGAGTAATCGGATAATTAATAATCTTGAATAATCTGGAGAAATCCAAGGGGTAAACCGCTGACCAAAATCACGTACACCAACGCCTACTAAAGCCCAGTGGGCGTTACTTTATCTTATTTATCTTGTTTTATCTCAATTTATCTTTATAATGCCCCAGCAAGACCTAATGCCCAAACTAACGCCCAAAAAGTGCCTAGTTATGTCCAGTCATGCCACAAATCTGTACACCACAATGCCCTCAGCGGTCTACCCCTCGGAGCAATCTGTTCAACTAGAAAATTTCGAATTCGCGCCTAAAACCTCGTTATCAAAGTGCCCAATGTGGACAATCGAAGAACAGTGAAAATAATGAAGTCCAAGTTTTTAACTTACTTGTCATTAGGAGAGTAAAGGCCTTCGCACACACTTCCCGTAAAACGTAACAGTACACGGAGAGAATTTTTTCCTTAAACGTAAATTCTTTTCTAATTAAATCATTTTTATTGGACACCGCAACCTTGTCTATAGGCTTTCGAGCCCCTTTTTATAATTACTTGATTTTTATCATACGAACCATTGTTATTTATTTTTTCGTAAAATGTATCCTGCAAATCGTGTGATCGTGGGACCACACGGCACTTTGAACAACTTTATGAGCCTTTTGAAAGTTTACCATGCATTTTACTAGTAAACTTATTTTAGAGTTTTTTTGAAATTCTTTGAACTGCCGTGTTGCCCCACGATTACAATATTTTCCAGATAAAATGTAAGAGAAAATTCTCTCCGTGTAAGGTTTCGACCAATCGCGTGTTTCGATTTGTTTACGGCGTTGCCGCTCGTAAGCGAATCGAGCCACGCGATTGGTTGAGACCTTACCATAACGTTTTACGAAAAGTATGTGTGTGTGTGTGCGTGTGTGTGCGTGTGAAGGCCTTAAGGGAGAAAGAGACTCTGTAATCTTCTCTTAGGGGGCGGCATGAAATATTATGTTAATATAACGTCGAACTTGCGGTTTGCGTTTAAAAGTTCGGTAACGCGCGGGATTAGAATATAGGCCAGTGCGAAATAATTCATCGCGTCTTTTAAAATAGCGTGTCTTTTAAAATAGCGATTTTCCCATCTGCCGGATGCCGGACCGCACGCGCGGATACCGACGCGATTAATAAGAGAAACCTTCGGCCTTTCAGCAGAGTTGAGGAATTACGGAACCCAATAAGACGGAAAGTCGTGAAAAATTCAGACGCGTCATTCGCGGACAAAAGCCCGTGTTGAATGTGAGACGCTGGTCCTCCTTTTTATTTTGTCTTTTGAGTAATATAGGAAATGCGTCTCTCTGTGCGGTCTCTCTATAAAGCCTCGCGCGGCCATCGCGCCGTGTGTACAATGTATAATAACCCGAATAGAAAATTTTCTGGGATCTAATCAAGACCTAGTTCAATTTCCCCCCCAAAAAATCTTAGATTCTGATTAGAAAATCTAAGAAAATGTCGATCAGAGGTGAAAGTATCCCGTGCAATCGCACCCTCAGAAAGGATTTCTGTTACTGAGACAAAAAATATTCCTGACGCACTTACATTTCTCGCAACCCCATTTAGTATAAAAATAAAACAATGTCGAAATAAAATCAATAATTCTCATTCTCCTCTATCGAATTGAAAAGGATTGACTTGATATACTGAGACAAGAGTAACTTGTATAAATGCAAGTTTATATATTCTTGCGTTTAGAATCAATTTTCCCTCCATCTTACAACGCACGAAGTTGGCGCCGCGATATTCGACAGAAGACGATACGTAAGGCTTGTTTCCTGTTCCTGCACTAGTGAACTAGTGCAATAAATTGGAGTAGGACAAGCATATTTTTTCTCATTCTAGCTTACTGCACTAGTTCACCAGCGCAGAAACAGAAAACAAACCTATTCTATCATTTTATGCTAGATTTTGGAATTTTTCATTTAAAATAAAAATATTCCTTTCTTTCTAATAAAAATGATTGGCGTTATGTCGATCCTATTTTGTGATACATTGAAGTGTAATAGCATTGGATCCGGAATTTTTTTTCTGTGAGTGCGCGTGCAGTTTTGACAGCAGGGTTGGGAAGTAACAAGTAACTCGTTACTTGTAACGAAATTACAGTTACAGTTAGTTTTTTTTAGTAACTCTAACTTAACCCCGTTACTTTGCCTTCGTCCATAACTGTAGCCTAACTCAGTTACATTTTTTTATTATAATAACTAGTAACTGATTTAATAGTTACATTAACAGTTACTTTATATATTTCTGAAACCTCCACAGATGGCATCGGTCCTCGCATTTGCGCATAAGCGCGTTCATCGACGCCTGAAATGCAGATTTGATATTTTTATTTTCATCGCAAGAAAGCAACTGCAAAGTAACGATTGGTTACTTTGTGAGTAGCTGTAACTGTAACGCGTTACTTTTTCAGAATTGTTAACTTGTCACTGTAACTAGTTACATTTTTAGCTGAAAAAAAAAACAACTGTAACTAGATACTTTTATATAAAGTAACTTTCCCAGCCCTGTTTGACAGTCACGCCGGGCTCTTTTCCCGGTGAAATGTTCAATAACGCAAACGCCCGTTTGCGAACCTGGATAGAGCCTCTAAACGCGAAATTGTAATTTACGCGGTGGATTTTAACGAGGGACGTGCAAAAAATACTCGACATCAATTTTCGGACATCTCTCGTATCGATTCGCATCCTCTCCGTAAATTTAGCACGAACCGGACCGTTATTCCGGTACATTACAGGAGACGCTACGTTATAGGAGATAGCGCGCGCCGTGTGTACACGCGAGTGCACGGGGTCTTCGGCTCATATTCCCATCTCGGATTTAACGCCAGACACGGTTGCGCGGCTCTGTTGGATGTAAACGAACGTTTAGAATCGGGCGGCCATATTTGACGCTAAATGCACAACGAGAACGCGGGGATTATGTATATTTTCCCGGCCTAAATGTGCTCTCCGCGTGTTAGCGCCACGGCGGATTCAGGTGAAAATTTCGGCCAGAGGACGCTTGTTTATTTATAGCGCGGCACCAAAGCGCGGAGGAGGTGCATTGTTTAAGCACAGTCGATTAAGCACAGTCCGTCGTCGGATCAAGCCCCGTAATGAATCGATTCGGGGAGGGGGGGGGGGTGTCACCGCGGGCGCGAGATTGTCGTAGGGTTTACGGCACGTGCAACGTATCGGCCGGGAGACCAACAGCCGTGCCGATTGATTGAAATCGTACAAGAGATTTGCGTTTCGTGTTATTAAGAGAACGAGGTTCCCCCGTGTTAATTATCCCGAAAATTAACGGCCCCGCCGGCTTATTTGTGAGGCCCGTAATTAGCGCAACGTATGCCCGGTGCACGATGAAGCGGATCCCGTTCGCACAAACGAGGATGTAATTACTTTCATCGAGCGGCAAGAGCAGTCGTCACGTTCATTTAAAAAAAAGGGCGGGCGAGGGAGGGAGGGAGGGGGGAGTGAAGAAGGAGGGAGGGTGGGGAAAAAATGGCGAGCATTTTGCTGCAACAATAACAATAACGGACGACAGATTTCCAGTCTAGTTAATTCGGTCCTGTGTTTTCGTTATTTTGATTACGCTCATGAAGCCTGCTGTTTGTAGAACACGAAACCCGGCCAACCATTTAACAGTGCAACGGGAAGGGAAAAAAAATTGCCGGGTGATAAAAAAATATACGAGCTGTAAAATGTCGTGCTGAAATTTTGGCGGACAATGTTACACATGCGCGTGATTACTGATGCAAAACGTACGACGTAATGAAACCAGTAATTAACATCGGCAGTTTGTAACGCGCGTTTTCGAGAAGGGCATTAATTTTTGTGGAAAGCGAAGAGAGAGAGAGAGAGAGAGAGAGAGAGAGAGAGAGAGAGAGAGAGAGAGAGAGAGAGAGAGAGAGAG
>NW_011967179.1:872991-877608 GCF_000949405.1 Vollenhovia emeryi | reverse complement strand
GAGAGCTGGGGAAAGAGAGGAGGGAGAGAACATAAAGTGTCTCGGGTAATCACGCGCGACAGTATACACTTTCGTTGCGAGCGCATTTCATCCGATTGACATGTTAATTGCATTGTGCCGTACCGCTGTGCAAGTAAGTAAACCAGTAATTTCAGAGGACCCTTTTCTTCCCACCCACCTCTCTCTTGTCGTCTCTAAGAAATTAATAACGGGGGGTATTATCGTTTTTATTACAGTCTCGTAAAACAGAGCGGCAGCGTTATTATAATTTTAATGTTAATCCTTTATGAGGCACGTTAAGAGCGTCTTTTTTTTTCTTTCGCCACCGCGAAGAGCCTGTATACATATCTACAATATCCGATAGAAATTCATCGTAGGTGTACGCTATTTCCTTCTGGTATTTCGATCGTAGACGATATATCGTTCTCAAGCACGTGTCTGTATTTAAATTAAGCCAAGGCCTCGGACGGAAATATGTACGGTGTCTTTATTTAATAAATTATAAAATAAGATGAGAGAGAGAGAGAGAGAGAGAGAGAGAGAGAGAATTCATAAGTTTTTAGTTTCAAATTAAAAGGTATAATAACTTTTTATTTTATTATATACGAAATGACGTAGCGAGGAATAGTACGCTTGAATCTTTTCATATTGCGAAATGGGCTTTTTCTCTGCGTCTTTAAATTTGCGAACGCTAATAGAATTACCCCAGCGCGATTCGTAGAAATTCATTCTACGCCGTTGACGTTACAAAAAAAAATATGTTAATTCCGTTCACACACGCGCCCGCAATTATGTTAGAAATGAATCTTTAAAAACCTTCATTTGTGCATTGCGTGCCACATAAAAATTAACCGCTTTCATCTCGAAGGGAAAAAGAGAAATGGAGTCGGGAGCCGCGCTCTTGTGCGGATATAAGACGAATGAACCCGGGTTAATCGGGGCTTCATGTGTACACGACGATAAATTTATTTCATCGTCCAAAAGACGTACTTTATCGTTATTTGTAATCGAATACACAGGTCCGTGGAATAAACCGCCACAAATCACATTCGCGAGAGACGTTCATGAGAAAACGATCTTCCACCGTCTGACACATAAATATAATGGCCAAATACGTTTTCAGGCAGACTCTGTGCAGTGTCTCGGTATTTTTCTTTACAGTATCAAAATCTGCTCTCGCGAGAGGACGACGGAAAGGGATTTACTTCGTAAATAAACTCGTTCCACATAAGATTAACCGGCGCGGCACAACTTTTCCAAAATACGCCGAAGAAGCTACCTCGTACCGAGCTGATAGAGTTGAATTTTAAGGGGAAAAAATGCAGCTTGTAACTACATCGCGTGATTGCATACGCGTCGCGAATTTTTATCGCATTTTCAACAAGTGCAGTGAAGCGAGCGAAGACTTTGTGGAAACAAGTGACAGCTATTCTTCTTGGTTATCCGTCATTCTAATTTCGGCTTAGATTTCTGGCTCGCGATTAGTGGCCAAGTGATTAAATCTCGAAATCGCCGAACGGTATACGGAACCCATTCGTCGCGTAACTTGCGATAAATAAATTTGACGAACTTGTATATCCTGAAATTAACAGTGGCGGAAAACAATGTGAAGAATATTTATTGGCTACGAAGCATTGCCTGCGCGTGTATCAGCGACTACAGGAGACTTTTCCAAAATACGCCGAGGAAGCTGCTTCATACCGACCTGATAAAGTTGAATTTTAAGGGGGAAAAGTGCAGTTTGTAACTACATCGCATGATTGCACGCGCGTCGCGAATTTTTATCGCATTTTCAACAAGTGCAGTGAAGCGAGCGAGGACTTTATGGAAACAAGTGGCAGCTATTCTTCGCGGCGATCCGTCATTCTAATTTCGGCTTAGATTTCTGGCTTGCGATTATTCTGGTCTCTGATTGATTAATTATTTTATGCGTTAAGCATAAAGCCTGGTTTATGCCGTAACCATAAACGAATTTACCGTACCATAGTCGAATTATAGGCGAATAATCGACTACGGTTGGTTAATTTCTTACGATTACGGGCTACATAAACCAGCCTAAGGGCCATCGCATACAAAATTGCATAGCTGCATATGCATAGCACAAAATCGTCTAGACCAATAAACATGTTATGTATATCAATATGGCGACTCAATGCTCGATGTTCATGTTGGTTTAAACGGTTTTCATGCGGTGCATATGCAGCTATGCAATTTTGCGTGCGATGGCCCTAAATCTCGAAATCGCCGAATGGTACTGAACTCTCTCTCTCTCTCTCTCTCTCTCTCTCTCTCTCTCTCTCTCTCTAAATTTGACGAGCTTGTACGTACACCCTGAACTCAATAGCGGCGGAAAACAACGCGGAGAACATTTATTGGCTACGAAGCGTCGCCTGCGCGTGTATCAGTGACTACAGGAGAAACCCATACGCAGATATACTTACATTCCCGCCGATCCCGTCTTACATCGTCAAACGCCCGAAGTCAGATCCGATTACACTTAAATATCCCACTAATGTCTTTAAACGTCACGGTGAAACGTTTCAATATTACGCTGTCATTCCGCGCGAAAACGCGGGCGCGGGGCGGGGCGGGGCGGGGCGGGGTCGGCCGAAAGGGTTAAGGTTACGCTTAACCGTGAACTGTGAATTATGGCTGTCAGCCGGCGCGAGGAAGGAATTCGCTATCAGTCCGGGTGAAATACGCGCACACGAGGGGAGGAGAGGAGGGGGTAGGGGGAGGCGGGAGACGGTGTTCACTAATTCATGGAGCGGTAGTAACCATCGCTCCATATTTTGCATTCCATGAAAATGTATTCGTCTGTTTGAGCAACCCCCGAAACGCGGGCGCGCACTGAAGTTACCGCACGCACATCCTCGCGTGCATGTCGCGCGCGCGCGCGACATGCACGCGACAGACCGGGCACAATATAAACATACGCTTTGTACGCGCACGGTTAGCCGAGATTTCACGTATATACGTGGCATCCGTCGGCTTTCCAGCCAATCCTACGCGATCAAACGCCGTCGCGCTTTATCGAGCTTCCGCCAATCCGCGGGATGCGCGAGCAAATTGATTATGCACACAAATCGCCGTGATACGCGTGTGAAGGTCCTTCTCTCTCTTTCTCTGTCTCTTGCTCGCTCGCTCGCTCGCTCTCTCGTTGTCTCGCTCGCTCTCTCTTTCTCTCTATCTCTCTGTCTCTCTCGCTCTCTCGCGACAATGAGAAGAAAATACCCGTACTCTCGTCTGATACGCGCTACGGATGCTCGCGCCTTCGCTTTCTCCGTTTTTCTGCGAGATAAGAGCCCATTGATCAATGCTCGGTAGCAAAAAAAGGCTACAGCACGAGAAAGTAATTACTACGAGACTAACGTTACATCGGTACGATCGCGGTGTTCTCTGGAAATTTAACAAACTCCCGTCTTCGGGAGAGCTACGCGGAAAAGGGTCCGCTCGACAATTTGTCCTACGGTTGCCGTAAATTTTCCGGAACAATATTTCGACGATTTCGGACTCGGCGAGCGAACGCGCGATATCTCGTCGTCACCGAACGTATAAAATAAAAATATCCACTTGCGTGATATCGCGCCGCCAATGTGTGGTTATAAATTTTTCGACGGTCGACTCGACTTTTCAATTTTTAATGATTCTTTTTTTTTTAACCGGAAAACAAACGCGGCGAGTCACCTCTGCAATCTTTCGTGCAAGTCTTATCTAGTAGAAAAAAGAAAGCTAGGAGAAATTAACAAAGGCAATAAAGATAATTAAAAACAGGAGCAAGTATCTTTTTAACATAAGACGGTTGCATATTGCGCCAAATCGAGGAGGCGGGCTTCTCGCAAAAGTCGAGCTTTTCCCGAAAATCATTGATATTTTTAACTTTGAAGCTTTGCTCTCGCGATTAAAGGAAAACGGAATTATTGAATTATTGAAATATAAGGTTTTCATGTATATTTAATGCGTGTATAATATTAATATAAATTATTTCAATGAGTTTCTTTGCTCTCTCTCTCTCTCTCTCTCTCTCTCTCTCTCTCTCTCTCTCTCTCTCTCTCTCTCTCTCTCTCTCTCTCTCTCTCTCTCTCGCTCTCTCTCTCTCTCTAAAAGTTATATAATGAGAAATATCCATAATCAATTGAAGGACATTTCACGATGCATATATTGCCCGATATTTCGATAAGAGCACGCGCACTTGTAATTTTACGCAATATAGATATTAAAGTTTTACAATTGCGAGATATAGTTCGAAAAAGCGATTAATACCCCACCCCTACGTGTTCGCCGATCGCCAAGTTCGACTTAACAATACGCGGAATAGTGTACGGATGGACAGAACGGTTGCGGCGTTCTTTTCTAACGAGGTTAGGAACGCGCATTTAGGATTCAGCGGTACGTCCCAAAATTTTCTTCCCCGAGGAACGTTTCACTCGACGGCCATTCCGAAGCCATTTTGAGCATCTCCGATCTGTTTTACGAGTAAAAGTTTCCACGCAAAACAAAAAAAACCAAAAAAACCATTGGCTACGTTCAGGAGAAAAAACTGCTTTGCAACAGTTGTAAAATTCATGAATCTGATTGGCGTATGCTCTTAAATTCACTCAAGATTAAGAGAATACA
>NW_011967179.1:862898-872586 GCF_000949405.1 Vollenhovia emeryi | reverse complement strand
TAGCTTTTTCTGCCGCAGCCAATGTTTCGGCGCGTAAACCTGAACCTAAGTGCGCGTTCCGAGACTCAGTTTGAAAAATGCAGCCGTTCCGCCCGCCACCGTATTACGTCTCATTCCTGTCATCTCGCGCCGAGAATCGACGCTTTGTAAATCAAAATGCAGAAATAGTCTGTCCTTGCCCGAAACAATCGACCGTAAACGCGCGGCGACTTGAAACGCGAGCGTGAATAACCGTGATTAATAATTTACTCCGCATACTAAATGAGGAAGCAATTAACCTAAACCTGCGGCGCGAGTAATTAAACAAAATCGCCGTGTGACAAAATTACTCGAGGGACGCGAAATTCGTGCCGTGCAAGAGGTGCACGGTCGAAGCGTCGCTGCGCTGATACGGGAACAAGGGGGAGAAAAAAAAACGCGGGGTCCCCATCCCCGGTACGCTACAAGCCCATCGGCGTCGTTCTTCGACGCCGCTGTACTTCCCGGCGATTCGAATTTCCGTGCGTCGCATGCCCGGAGACGCATGTCCCGGGCTGGCGAGGCGTCGCGTCGCTGATGCGAGACGTGGTGAAAAAAAACGCGCCAAGTTAAAATTACGTAGCCCGCGCCATCGATTGGCAATAACCTCGCATCGACGATGCCAGAATAGACACGAAGGCGCGGCGATAATTAACCGGAAAAATCCGCGTCATCATTTTCTTGGCGTATACATACATAAACGGCAATTATCGCCCCCGCGAGGTCGGCTGTTGGGGTTGCCGTTAATGCGGGCCCGCATTAGCTGGTCAGCGCGCGTTGGCGTTGAACGGCTTTTTTTCGAACTCATAATTCCGGCCGAAACTCGGCGCGCCTGTCCGAATCGCGGCGCAAAAAGCGGCATTCGTTAGGCAAATTGCCGCGGAGAACATCTCTTCTCCCCCTCTCTCTTCCTCTCCCCCCTCCCCCCTCTACCGCGGTCTTACGCGAGATCAAACTCCCCTCGGTCGCGAGGAAAAATTAACACGACCGGACGACGACCCGCGGGGCGCGCGCGAAATGCAGCCGCGGGATTAGCGTCGCGACGCGTCCTTACCTTCGCGTCGGATGACAAGCCTGTGGATCCCTCCTCGCCGATGACCCCTGGCGCGCGACGCGAGTCGCGGGCCTTGCCGAACTTCCGCTCCTCGAGGCTTTCGTGAGAGCGTGGGTGAGGGAGGGAGGGAACAGCCGAGTCCTTTCTCCAGACGACCTTGACTCCCGGAATTGACTCCCGGTGACGGACGCGCGACGCGAAGAGACGAGGTTTCGCGCGGCGGCGCGGCGCGACGCGACGCGACGGCGAGCGTTCACGAGCGCGCGACCCGCCGTCCGCCGTCCGGCTCCTCGGCACGGCGCGTACGCGCCCGCGGCATAGCGGCGCTGTCGCGGGAGGGCGCGATCGCGCGACAACCGGGTACAGGTGGTTGCTCGGCGAGGAAGCGCCTCGCGCCCGAGCGACGAGCGGGGGAGAAGCGGGCCGAAGCGCGAGCGGATCTCGTTCCGGGGCCGGCGGGAAAAGTTGCGCGCGGCAGCGCGCGAGCGGGCCGCGTCGCGTCGCGTCGCGTCGCGTCGCGACGCCGATCTACCACGTACCGCGACCGTTGCGCTCTCGGCGTAACGACAGCTCGATCGACTGGCTGGGGCGAGAGCCGTCGCGCGACTGAAACACCTCTCTCTGCTCTCTCGCAGCATCCCTATTCCCCCCCCGCCCGCCCGCCCACTCGCTCGCCAGCCCTCCCGCCCGCGCCTGTTCGCCCCGCGGTACATCCGCACCCTCTGCCGACCCTCCCCCTCCCGACGCGAGACTCCCTTTCAGCCTCTTCCAACCCCTGTGTCCGTGATGGCATCCTCCTGCCTCTCCTTCTGGTTTACCTTCTTCCTCCACCGCCGTTTCCCCGTTCCACGCCACTCTGCAACGTCGCCCTCCCCCCTCTCCCCCCGCCCCTTCCTTCCCTCTTCTCCCCGCGCCCCCAACGTCCTTTTTTTCCTCTCGCGCACACCTTGTCCTGCAATTTTAGTAGATTGGCTCTACTCTGCTCTCTCTCTCTCTCTTGCGATTACGGATTTTTAAATATCCTAATGTTATATCAAGGTACGGCGCTCGGTTATCAGCGTTTGCGTCGTGATCTCCGCCGGCGCGGACACGCCGCCTATTCGCGATATCATCGAGATATTGGTATCCGGAAGCCAATATCGAGCGGGAGATATCGGCGCACGCGGAACGCCGCCGCATGAAGACGTTTGAAGACAGCCGCTCGCGAACGGTAATTTCAGAAAGTCCCATTTGTATTTTCGCGACTCGCCCAATGCTGTTTATATCGACTTTCATTAATCTCTTACCGTTGCACCGCCTTACTTCCGATTGCGCGACCGTCTTTCAGACATCGATATTGTTGACGACTTCCGATAGTTCTTGAAATTGTCGATAACAGTTATCGCCGGGCCGCGTGTCCTTACGCTAAATTACAGAGTGAAAATGCGGTTATGCGAAGGCGAGAAAATTGGATTCGGGGATGAATTGGGGCAAGTTTGAAAACTCGCGTCTCAAAGGAAGTATGGTGATTAGATGTAACGCTAACTATCCCCCGGCGAGACTTAAACCGAATTGCGCCAACAGTAGGAATTAGTTCGCGGCCCGGCTTAACAATTCGCTGTCCCTCCCTGGTCGACGATCTCTGCCTATGATGCAGACGGAGATGGAAAATCGGATTAGAATATCGACGTAGGTTCGAGCGGGCCTGCGGTAGGGAGCGGGTGACACATGTGAGCGTAGGGAAGCTAGGCTCAACCTCCCTGACTTAAGATGCAGAATTCTTCTATCCCGTGACTCCAGTTCACTCGTCGTTTCCAGAAGGGAGAAAAAAAAACACTGACGATTCGATGCAACGCTAACTATCTCCTAACAAGCGCGGGAGTTAGGATTACGTCAACAGTAGAAATTGGTTCACGAACTAGCTTAGCAATTTGTACTCACTCTCTAGTTCCTGATCCCGCCTGTGATATGGAAAATTGGATTGACTTATCGATGCTTGTTCAAGGTTTTAGCGAAGAGTTAAAAATGTTGATTGAAATGCGAGGGCAAGAAAGTTGTCACCGTCTTTCCTGACTCGAGATATCTGGAGTTCTTCTGTTCCGCGATTCCAGTTCAGTCTTCGTTTCCGGAAAATTATGACGATTAAACGCAACGCTAACTAACCCCTAACGAGCGCGAAAGTTAGAATTACGTCAACAGTAGGAATATTAGTTCACGAACCCCAATTTAACAATTTATAGCCTCCCTCTCTGGTCTACACGAGCCTACCTGTGATATAGGCGATAATGGGAAATTGGATTAATTTATCGATGCTTGTTCAAGGTTTCAGCAAAATGTGAATTGAAATGCGGGGGCAGGATAGTTAGGCTCGGTCTTTCTTGGCTCGAGATATCTGGGGTTCTTCTATTCCAGCTCCATTCTTCGTTTCCAGAAAATTATGTCGATTAAACGCAACGCTAACTAACCGCTAACGCGCGCGAAAGTTAGAATTACGTCAACAGTAGGAATATTAGTTCACGAACCCCAATTTAACAATTTATAGCCTCCCTCTCTGGTCTATACGAGCCTACCTGTGATATAGGCGATAATGGGAAATTGGATTAATTTATCGATGCTTGTTCAAGGTTTCAGCAAAATGTGAATTGAAATGCGAGGGCAGGATAGTTAGGCTCAGTCTTTCTTGACTCGAGATATCTGGGGTTCTTCTATTCCAGTTCCATTCTTCGTTTCCGGAAAATTATGACGATTAAACGCAACGCTAACTAACCGCTAACGCGCGCGAAAGTTAGAATTACGTCAACAGTAGGAATATTAGTTCACGACCCCCAGCTTAATAATTTACAGCCTCTCTCTCTGATCTCTACGAGCCTGCCTGTGATATAGACGGTGATGGAAAATCGGATTAACTTATCAATGTTTGTTCAAGTAGGTCTTAGTAGGGAGCGGGTCGAAATGTACGAGGGAAGGTTAGAGACCGGGCTTGAAATAAAGGATTCTTTTATTCTGCGATTCTGCACTTCGCTCGTAATTTCCGCGGAAATATGGTGATTAGATGCAACGCTAACTATACCCCAGCGGGCGCGAGAGTTAGATCGAATTGCGCCAACAGTAGGGATTAGTTCGCGACCCGGCTTAACAATTCGCTGTCCCACCCCAGTCCATGATCCTGCCTATAATATAGACGGAAATGGAAACTCGGATTAGATTATCGACGTTGGTGCGAGCGTGCCGTGGGATAGGGACCGAGTCGAAATGTGTACGCGAGTGAAGTTAGGGCTCGGACTTTCCGACTTAAAATACAGGATTCTTCTTTTCCGCCATTTCATTTCGCCCTCGCCGTTTTCACGCCGTCCGTCCGCTTGCTTGTCTAATAATGGCCAAATTACCTCATTAATTTATGCAAGTTACTCCGTTTCTGAATTACGTATAGGGTGTCCGATAACTTCACCGTCTGTCACTCGCAGGCAGCGGCTAACCGAGTGGAAAACTTCTTTGCCGTTTCGCGAGTCTTTCAGTAATTTATACAAACCTGATAAAAATCGGCGGATCAGTCCGCGCGATTTGGCAAGAAAGAATAGCCCAGCGTACAGTGATGGACAGAATACACGTTTTTAATGAGTTTAGGATCGCGCATTTAGATTCAGGTTTCCGAAACATTTTCTCTGAGGAAAAGTTTACTCGAGTAATAGATCGAAAACGCTCAAGGTGGTTTCGGAATGGGCTTGGTGTAAAATATTTCTCGGGGAAGAAGATTTTGGAGCTAATCCTGAATCCGAATGCACGTTCCTAAATTAATTAAAAGAAAGTGTCGCGACCATTCTGTCCATGACTGTACGTGACGATTGCGGTTGCTACGCGCCCGCCCAGACATTAGGCAGAGCCCCAGATAGCAATGCGTGTCTAAAAGACGCCATAAAGATATCTTTAAGACACCTTTTCGACGTGTTTGTCCAAAAGACAACTTAATGCCGTCTTAAAGATGTCTCTCCGACATGAAATACTATCTGGGGCGTGCATTCAAGAATCACAAATAATGCACAACGCTGAGAGCAATTTAGCTGGAACCGCACGAAAAACCTCGAGCGGTACCTAAGACTCGAGAATTTCAACCAATCGGAATGTTCAGCATCGCTTAAGTTTCAAAATGGCCGCTTACGTTCTCGACTGTCGTTTGGTCGCTTCCCTCAAGTCGTAAGTCCCACTTACTTAAGTCGTTTCGTGTGTTTGGACCTTTCCTTGTCGCCGAGTCCCGCGAAATGCGCGCGGATCTTTGTTGCCTTTATCTCATAAATTATTTCCAAACTCGCAAAATGGCACCTGGATCCTTCGATTTAACCCTCTATGCCTGCGAGAGCTGACCAGCGAATTGTGAGACACCCTGTATGCACCCATATGAGATCTACGTGGAAATGGAGTTTGCCGAAGTTTTATATTCTTCGCCAGTGATCTCTGCCTCTCTTTCTCTCTCTCTCTGTCTTTTCACAGTAATGCTAACATCCAAAGTTCTCTTTGTTCTTTTATTACGACTGTCCGATTCAAGGGGCGCGCCATTGAAATTTATTTTCTTAATACTGACGACGCGTTATTCGATTAAAACCGCGCGGGCGGTTCGCGAGGAGGCAAGAACGTCCTTCTTTTCCTCCTTTCGAACGACCTCCTTTCTTTCCTCCCGGTAAAACCCGGGCGGTACGCGAGTGCACTTTCTTGCGCTCGCCGCGACGGTGTCAATCCAGCTGCCGATTTCCATTCCGCGCGACGATAAATTTCATGCTTCTCACGGATCCGTCTGCAAATAGTAATTCCGATACCGATACGCGCGCGCCGGGTGGCGACATCGTCCGAAAGGACTTTACGAAAGTACGGGCACTTTATACGTCAGGGGCGTGTTTGCGGCGTAATTTTTCCATAAATTCCTCCGGCTTACGGTTTACGCGTGGGGAGAGGGGGGGGAGGGGGGAAAGGGGAACCCCGTTGCACGACGACGACGATTGCAAATCGTAATTCTATTTATCTGCCCCCGCGATGTCGCGCCGGACCAGCGCGTCTTCCTCTCTATCTCTATCTCTCTCTCACGTTACTTCCTCTTAACAGCTGTTTTTATTGGTACTTACCGGATGTACTGATAACAAACTGTTGCACTTGCCGACTACTCAGGCAGGTATCACCTGCGAACTTCTCCCTCGCTACGTGACTAAGCCCCTTAAAAAGTGCTCCCCGCCCGCGTAAAAGCGCGAGAACTTTTTCGCCGTGTGTACTTACAAGAGCCCGCGCGACGTCCCGTCTCGATCGAGCGTGCGGAAAGCCGGCGCGTACGCGATCGATCCTCCGCGAGCGGGGCGATTAAAGCCCGGTGTCAGACTACCCGCTGAAGATCGGCGAATTGCGAATCGAGGATCAGCGAGGCTCGACGAATCGCAGGGTGAATCGTAATGTCGTTTCGTTTCGATCGGCCCGTATCCCGCGGCCTCCAGCTCGCGATCCCCGATCTCCGGTGGTCCGTGGTCTGATACAGGCTTAACGCCCGCCTCTTTCTCCCGCGTCGCGACGCATTGTTCGACCGCGTAGCGCATTCGATAGCACGCCGAGGCATTGCCTCGGGACACCCGCGGTAGACGCCGATCAATCCCGTTTCGCAAGCATCGGACGCAAATATTGCGCTTTATCACGGCCCCTAGACAAGATCGATAGCCGCAATGAATGCGGTATAATTAATCTGATTAGCGGGGACGGTTCTTAGAAACATCGGCGGGAGGGTGGTGGACGGAAACGACGAAATCGGCTTCTTTCGAAGGGCTGAAGCCCGATCCCGCGTCGTCAGTATCTTCTCCGTCTCCGCGGCGGGGCGCATTTGCGATTCATAAAGGGACCGTTCAAGGTGCGTCGTCGTAGGTGAAAAAAAAAATTTCTCCCCGACCCCCGGAACGCGCGGCGAATCGAATTCGAGTCACGCCGCTCCCTCGACAAGAACTCGAATTATCCGTGCTGCAGATATTTTTCCGAAAATCCCGCCGAAACCGGGGTATTTGAGGCACACGCTGATCCAGGCGCGCGTGCCTCGCACGCTACACGCCCCGGGCGCTGGGCCGACGAGCTATTTTGATAGGCGGAAGGGCGGGCGCGCGATATGAGGTGTAATCGCGTTCCCGCCGGCTGTACAGAATTTTAATTTTCAATATCACCCGACCGCGCGGTATCGGTTTACACCGCACGCTCTGGCCAAGAGTTTCGTCCCTCACCTACCCCTTCGCCCCGCGCCGTTCGCCGAACACGATCTCGGAGAGAGGACAGTCATCTCGTTAACGTCCCCGGGAGCTGGCGTGTATTTACGAGCACGCGTATTGTTACGCAACGCGCTTCTTCGGGGGTGAATTCAGTCGATTCGCCTTACGTGACTCGGAGAGAGGGTTGTTAACCCTTGCCGAGCGTTGGAAACTGGCTTTACGCTAAAATTGTTCAAGTCCAAATTGACCCGCGTGTAAGGGTGTAGTGCGACAAATTTTTTAGGCGCGTCGATTGGCTGCAGGATAGAACATTTCTAGATATACTCGAGGATCTTTCTATCGCGCAACCGATCAACACGCCTGGGAAATTTGTCGTACGACAAACGTAATACCAGTCTAAGGTCAAATTTTTTAAGTGTGTTGACTGGCTGCAAGATAGTAAAATGCTCGAGTATCTAGAAATTTTCTATTCAGCAGCCAATCAGCACGCTTAAAAAATTTGTCGTACGACCAATGTAATATTAGGTTAACGCGGTTAATAATAATCTGTACAGTGATGGACAGAATGGTCGCGACACTTTTTTAAATTAGTTTAGGAACGCGAGAACTAGATCGAAAACGTTCGAAATGGTTTCGGAATGGCCGTGGAGTACAACGTGCCTCAGAGCAGAAGATTTTGAAACGTAATCAATCTAAATGCACGTTGCTAAATTCATTTTTTTAAAGTGTTGCAACTATTCTGTCCATTACTGTACAGAATGATTGCAAGACATTTTTTTCCAATGAGTTTAGGAATTCGAGAAATAGATCGGAAACATTCGAATTGGTTTCGGAATGGCCATCGAGTAAAAGATTCCTCGGAGATTTTCAAAAACGTAACTGTAAATCTAAATGCATGTTTCTAAACTCATTAAAAAAAAGTGTTGCAACTATTCTGTCCATCACTGTATATTTTCCAGATGAAGATAAGCGCGAACTGTTTCTTGTTGCGAAACAATTTGGCAACATTTGATGCAGCGAGTTTCGTACGTCTTGCCTCACCACAGTAAAACGTATAATTATAATATAAACATAAATAATGATAAAACATTGTGTTATATAATTAAATAAGGTCGTATTCTCATAGAAGAGGATAGTGTGCTGAATAGGGCGCTTTTTCCTTTATATTATCCATTTATGTCATTCAAAAATTTATATCCCGCGGCGTAACGCTTGGCAAAATTGTGAGCTGCAACAAGGTGTGAAAAATAATGTCAAAAAGCTAAATTATTCTTGCAACAATGACGTACAGCGTCACTTTTTGTTTTTAGCGCAGTTTCTATATTTAAAAAAATTGTAATGAGAAAAATTACTCGACGTACCTGGCAATATTACGTTTTATATTACGTTTTTATTTCAATTATTCACTGGCGAAGAAAAAATGTCCAGTATTGTTCAAAAAGAAATTGTTAAAATATACCGAAGGCTCTGATATTTATCACATCTCAGCAGCTGTCAAGCTGTTTTCGTCCTTGACTAGGCACAATTCAATTGCACGACATGGGTTATTTGCCAGTTGCTCGAACGACAGGAGAGTTTTTGATATAATGCACATATCTACTCGATTACAAACGCTATACTTTATTGAAAGACAATTTTATTTCAAATATATTTCAAGGTGTTCTTTTTATAAACGATAAGTTTAAAGATACCGTTATCTTCCAAACGAAACAATATATGCGTCAGCGCTAAGGTGATTATTTTAATGGTTAACGAGGAACATTACAAAAAAACGCGCGAGTCAACTACAGAGTGCGTCTTTTTGCGAGTCCGTCGCGTCTATCGAGGTTTTCGATCTGCGAAGGGCTCGTCGCCTTAGGTTGAGCATTGTTTTTGCCACCAACCACTTTCGCATATGTAGCGCAGTGCGTCTACAAAGCCAATGATCAGGCAATGGGTGGATAACCGGTTGTGTGCGCCTCGATTCCAATCGTTTTCAGCGCCGCTTTGACGTTCGTCTCCGGGCTGGGCGCCATCCACGATGTTTTCTTGATCTTGGACATCTTTGTGGCGACTGGGCCGGGTAGGACGCACTGGACGACGATCCCTCTCGACGCAGCTTCCGTAGCAAGGTCGGCGCTGAGCTTACATGATTACAAGATTATATCTATACATAGATTATACATAGACTGTACGTGTTGCAAGAATTTTTATTATGATTTTCTCGCTTCCGACGCCATCAATTCCGGACTGTAATGAATGAGCAGGAGTATTAAATGATTAATTTTTTGTTTACAAGCGGTTTAAAAGTTTCATCAGCGACCACCAGAACACTGAAGAAAGGTCAGGTGCTGAAAGATCACGAGGAATCGCCAATTAGCAATTAATAGTGGAAAGTCTCCTATTATGAGACCGGCTCCTAATATGAGACAGCGGA
>NW_011967179.1:846715-860539 GCF_000949405.1 Vollenhovia emeryi | reverse complement strand
ACTTTTCTCTATGTTAAATGATCGTCGCGAATTGCTGCTCGGTTTCATTCAAAATACCGCTCGCGTGTACGAGCCTATTAAAATCCCTGAAAGAACTGTTGCTGCTGTTGCTGCAGCGATTTTGCACGGCCAGCTCGGGAGGACGCGGAGAGGTCGAGAAGGTCGCGCGATCGGTCAAGACACGCAGCGGCGCGTCGCCCGTGACATAATTTTCCTCGCCTGACGGCGACGGCGAAAGACACTCATCCTGCCGCCTGCCTGCGCGATGCCGTTACGTCATATCGCGGGCGAAGAACTTAGCGCGATCAATAGACACTTCTGTACACGACGCCGGAAAATTAAGCCGGCCGCGAAGTTTTGCATTATGGAAAGTTCCCTTATCGGTCGAACGGTCGGACGGCAGGGAGAGGGGGAGGGGTGGCTTTTGTGAAAACTCCCGCTCGCTGGGGGAGGGGGGTGAGGGAGAAGAACGTTATTACGCTCTCTCGCCCTCTTCCTCTCCTCGGGGTTGCATAGATAAATATACCGGTGTACATTATTGGAGGTGGCGGAGCATCTCGGTGAGATTGAAGGTGAGAATTTACATGCTCCGCTATCTACGGTGAACTCGAGAGATTCACCCGGGTGGTTTTTCAGCCTAAGAAATTTAGCGGAGGCGGGCGGTATATTTTCACAATCCTCCCACGCGGATGCGCTTCGAGAGGAAGGAAGAAATGAGAAATTCAGCGGCGTCATAAAGTTTTTCAACTGTGCAAAGATAAAAGCGTCTACGTCGGGAGGGGGTAAAAAGAAGACGTGTACGTATCCCCCACGTGTCAAGTGGAGATAAAAATGGAGATGTCAAAGCGCAAATTCAATTTCGGAGACGTAGAATTGTCATTTGATCGGCGGGGAATACCGCGGTTGCCGTTTGATTCGCCTTCCGCTCGCAAAATTAAATATAACGTCGGGAGTTACTAGATTAAAATTAATCGCCATTGATTTTCCGTAAAAAAAAATGTATCCCTCCGAAAGCAAACTTTTTCGTTAGTCAATAGAACAATACGGTTTAAAATCACACGCCGTCGTCATATTTCGTTTCAGTAAACATGAAATAATATTATCAAAATACGATATACTTTTAACAGTTTTCAGTCATTCTATATGCAATTTATTTTCAATTACCGGTATACATATTTAAATGTATAAATGCGCAGCATTTTACGCCGTCTTTCCTCAAAGAACAATTATCCGACTTTATTTACATAAAAATAAGGCGTTAATACAACACGTATTAACGACATATTAATTATTGACTTGAACCTAAGTAACAAATTCAACGTACTAATTAAATTTAAAAGTATCACATTGATCCTACAAAAAAGTATGAATTCTACAATTATGATTAACCGCCTACATCTAGATTATTCGCTTTTATTATGCGTTTCCTGTTTATTTAGTTGTGCATTATTTACTACGCGCGTTTAAAATTCTCACAGAAAATATACGTATATTACCCAATGTGATTATACAGCTGAATGACTAATAAATTATATAAAATTGAAATTATATACAGTAGCATTATTGTTACA
This sequence comes from Vollenhovia emeryi, assembly GCF_000949405.1. NCBI lineage: Eukaryota > Metazoa > Arthropoda > Insecta > Hymenoptera > Formicidae > Vollenhovia > Vollenhovia emeryi. The sequence continues at coordinate 858,968 of NW_011967179.1, read as the reverse complement.
TCCGCATGAAAAGACAGATTTTTAATAAATATTTCCCTCTGAAACAGGTATGAACGTTTTCAATAAAATGCTTTCAATAGAATCGTATAGAAGAGAAATGTTTCATATGTTGAGGCGTACATCATTTTTCTATCTAAATCGCGCAACAAGTTTGCTTCTATTTTCTGATTGCCATTAGAGATATGCAAACTATTCGAATACGAATCGATTCGTATCAAATCGGGTGAGATTCGGGTCTGATGCGAATCTAGATGATTTGAAAACGAATCATATATATCGTCTCAATTTATATTCAGTGAGTGCATACAATATCACTCACTGCGCGGCTAATTAACAATGTAATTGATTCTTATCTTTCGATCTGAAGCCGAGTACTGATAATGAAATAAACTGTTATTTTACTTTAATTAACTCTGTATGTAATTGGATAGTGTTATTGGATACTACATTACAGTATTTTAATACTTTATCTATGATTTTCTGCCTAATAATTTCAGTTACTGTGACATTAATTAAAATATATTTTATTAGTTTTATACTAAATATTATATTAATTTAAATGTTTTTTACCTTAAAAAGAATTTATGTTCATTTAACAATTCGGTTTGCTTCGATTCGGATAAAATTTTGCCGACTGGAATCTGATTCGAAAAAGGAAATAAAATTTGATTCGATTCGATTCGACATCAAAAATTCTTGTTTTGCACATCTCCTATATTACTCGCAAAATTACATGTAAATATCTACTATACGTATAGTATTACAATGTATCGCAGCTAAGAATGTATCGTTATGGGCGGAGATGGGAGTAAAAGTGCTTAAAAATCTTCATTATTCCAGAAAAATATCGCCTTGATGATAGACACATCAATGACAGTTCATACAGCTGTCATAGAACATCTGTACTAATATTTAACTAAACGTTTGACAGGTACGAGTTTTCATATCTTATTAGGCTCTCTAGAAAGACTCTCTGAAAGGAAAGGAAATATATATGTATATATGTATATGGCACGTATACTTTCAGCGCAGACGATTAGTCGTCGAAATCGTATATTTGGTGAGACTCCCAACCAAGTGTCTGAATACACCTAAAACAAGATGACATGTAAATAATTAAGAGACAGCAAAGTGCTAAAACTGACGATTAAATTAGAGCGGCCATGTCGATTTTACCTCTTTATAATAACAATTAATCACATTTGCCACTTATTAAATTATAAAAAATATAATATACGTTTAAGAAATAAAAGTTGCCACGTACTTTTTCGCAGATAGCATAAATCCTTTTGGTCCACACGTAAATATGCATCCCTCTGGTGAACACTCGCCAATCAATTCCTTCAGTAATTTGTCGGATACAGTACCGCGTTTACCCTCCCATTTATCACTTGCTTGCGAAAGGATATGTGTAACTTTGAACCTTGCAAACAAATATCAGACACTAGTAGTCTTTCATAAGATCGCTTTTCGGAGCAATAGATATCTTAATTCACAATAAGCACATTTTTTGACATATGATATGATTATGTGTCATGTATCAATCATACCAATAAGTTTGTATAATAATTACATATTACTTCAAACATATAACTATATAGTTTCTCTCTGTGAAATTGTATGTGACGTAAATTTTATAAAATATGTAAAAATATTATATCAGCATATTGTACATTATACAGGGTGTCCTGAAATTCGCGAATCGATAGTGTTAGTGCACTAATATCGACGCGCGACTCACGGACAGGTTTCCGTTCAACCGTAGTGTATGATTGGCCTGTTTTGAACCTTTTTATCTAAAAAAACTACTGCTCGGAACGAAAAATGGCAAATAACTTTCTAATTTATTTTTTCGACGACTTTCTTGCTATGGTATTTTGATTCGCGAATTTCAGGACACCCTGTATGTTTTTATGCAGGTGTACTTACTTCTTCTCTGCAGCTACTTTATCAAGCTGCGCCACGTAAAACATATTGTCTTCATCCTTATTGAAATTTAGAAGATTGATTAATTTTCTGAAAAAGATTTCACATCAATTAAACGTAACAAATAATGATATATAATAGTGAAACTATCCTATGCTATTTTTAATGCTTAACATTATGTTTTGCTTTGTTATTTGTATTTCGTACTGTCTGTCCTTTCAATAACAAGATATTACGAAATATACTTACATACTGCGCCTCGCTAAAGCTCGTTGAATTATTCCTAACATCGCGGTTAAACCCGTTCCACCTGCCAGCATGTGAATAACAGGATACCGATCGAAAGATTCGGTTACAAAGGCACCTAAACCATTGCTCATTGCAAGAGTTTGGCCAGGTTGTAATTTGGTGATGGACGGACTAAGTGCGCCATTTGGATATCGCTTTATCATCAAGCAAATGCAATCAGGCTTGTAATTTGGCGCCATATCTTCGGGATGAAGGCACGGTGGGACAGGCGTATAATACCTTGATACTTCCATTCCTGTGTGACAAACGCAGGAATAGAAAAATGTTAAATGGGTATATTTTTGACAATATATTTTTACAAAAATATTTATTGGAAAAATGTAAACTTATTTAAAAAGTTAAGTAAATATTTCATTAATAGGAACCCTTTTTTATAACGGATATCTATGCTACTGCTTACCCATTATATTCATTTTGACTTCTATGTGTCTACCGACGGGAATTAGTTCTAGAAAATCTTTCGCACGTAAAACTAACAAATTAACTAGTTTGCAAAGGGATGTGTTACTGAGTACTTCGTACTCTTTGTATGTGCGTTTATTTGTGATTGATTCCCGCGATAATGTATGGTTTCCCTGAGATTTCCAAATGTCTTTAAGCCTTTTCATAAACGTAAAGTCTACCTGCAACATATAAGATACGTTTCGTGAGTTTACGAAATGCACGCTGAGAAATGTGTAATCATTTACAAACTGATTCAATCATTTACCTGCATCGTATCGAAATCTCTTTTACACACTGGCGGCCATTCTACATCTGCGATTAATTCGAGCTCATGGATAATAATGTACTTTTCAAAAGTTAATCTGAAGATAACTTTCGTGTCGCTCAACCTTTGTAATTGATAATAGATTCCTGGGTAGTCGCGTAAGCCTTGATAAAAGAGTGTAATAGAATTAGATGTTTGCCGCCAATCCATATTCACATTAGGTGAATCCGACGAGTTTCCGTCAACTGCCTTTTCTGCTGAAACAATAAAAGTTTGCCGTGATCATTGTCCTAAATTTTATTTAGTGAATAAATTTCGATATTTCTGTCATTATCTCAGCATAACTATCTGTATCTTCATTCCAACTGTAAATCATTAAATTAATAAATATGATAGCAATAAATTCAGTGGACATTCAGAGATTTTCACAACTTTAAATAAAAGAAATAATTTAAAATATTTCATAAATTTCGTGAATGACCATACTTCGGAAAATAGAATTTTAACGTTCGTCGATTTACAGAAAAGCATCTCATTTATGTCTCTAGCGAACAATACAAACACATACACGAACTTCTGTAATGAGCCAATACTATCTGTGATTTATTAATCTAACAATACTTCTCTAAATATAGATGACCTAGAAAACAATGCAGTGCAAACTGTTACAATAGGCACTTACCAGTGGAACGTTTGCTTCGACCCAGCGTCACGGGTAAACAGTTGTTCGCATCCGTAACCGACTTTTCCGTTATGGAGGAAGTGCTCGACGCGGAGGAAGTTCCGCGACTTAATCTGCCTACTTCGCATTTTTGAAGAATGCTCTGATAATTCACCCAAGCGTGCACCTGGAATTAACGATCTACGGGTACATAAAAATAATTACCGCTTATCGAGACGATATAATGATGTAAAATGTAATGGATAGGGAAGTGGGGGGGTCTTACGTTTTCGAATAACTTCGTGGCATCTTTCCCGACGCCTCTCATCAATTCGTCAACCCCACCTGGGTGGAAGTCCATGTAACGCGTAACGTTGTATACCATTCCTGCAATCGGAACCAAACATGAAAACTAGAATTTACGCTGAATAATATACAATTCGCCGATATTCAGTCAATAAGTAACAAAATATTAATTGCATTAGTAATCAAACTGATTTTGATTATTGACTAATTAAATAGTCCGACGAAACTATTTAATATTCCGGATTATTTTATACATAATTAAAGCATTTAATATAAATAACGTTAAAATAAATGAACGATATACTTGCTAACGACGCGTTAAATGTTTCACAAGTAGTTGTCGATGGCGAAGGGAGTTTTCTTTTAGCGGGTATAAAGTACAGAAATAAACGAACCTCGGATTGCGATCCAGGCGTCGGTTTGCTTGTTATGATTAGCGAGCTCGGACAACGTTACAACCTGTGGTACACCGCCGACTCCAGTTAAATCAACTCCTGAATTACCCAGACGGATCCAATCCATCAAACTGTGCCCCGGTGCTAAGGCTGTCTTATTCCGCGGGTTTCCTGTGAAAAAGAGAGCCGAGGTAAAAATTTATCATCATTTTGTTATATCCGTTTTATTCTCTAAATAAATATTGGTATTACATAGGTGAAACAATGTAATAATCGTATACCGAATGATTAGGCCGTTACACATTTAGATTTCATGTAACTCATTTAGTTTTCATATAATTTAATTTTATTGTTTAATTTACAATCCATTATTCATAATCGGCTTTTGCTATTACGATTATATCTCATAAATTCTTAATCAACATCCTTTTATCTAGCGAACGCCGGCCGTCGTTTCTAAAACTAAGTTACTCGGAAGTGTTTTAAACGTTTAAAAACTTGCTCCTTCCATTGACGTCGGTCATTCGATCTGCGCATTACTGTAAATTGCTGCTCGGCAGCATAAGGACGCCATTTATCTACAATAAACACGAACACGTGCGGGCTACACGTAAACGCGATCGACAAAATAGAGTAATTGGCAATTACACTAATTACTAACCGTCCTGGATCTGCAGACCGAGGCTCTGCGGAGATCCATTGCGATCCGCGGCGGAAACCAAAGAAGCGCCGCAGCATCGTGGCATTTTTTCATCGGGACAACAGGAATCGCGGGGACACGATCATTTTTGCAATTGTCCGGTGCAATGCGCGAAATAAAGGTTCTCACAGTATGCCAATTTGCGGGGCTCGCCTTGACAACGCTGGGGGAAAATTGAGTTTCCTTTGCTCGTTTAACAATAAAGAAATAACAAGATGAAGCAGTAAATAAAGTAGGCGAAGTAAACAAGGAGATGTCCCTTTCTTTTTTTCTTCAAAGAAACAAAACGTATTATTAGTATCGAACGTTAGAGACGTAATAATGTCACAGGTGACACCGATAACGCGGCAGATAATATGATAATATGATATATGGAGAGAATATACACTAATGCACGTACATATCGGACGATTTTATGTGCCGACTGCCGCCGCCGTTAAAACCTAATTAAAACCAATTAAAGCCCACGCGATTACAAACAACTAGCTAATTCACGAGACGGGAATATCCTGCAAATTTAACTTTAAACAAATTTCACAGATACACAGACATCGTTCTGTTGCCGACAGAACATTTTTAATCCAATATCCGATATGCCGATAATCCAACACCTGTTTGATACCTATTATCTTATGCATCCTTTTACGTTTTAATTTAATTAATTCATAGTAACATAATGCCGTTTCAATCATATTAAAAAAATTTTTACGTTCTCCCTCTCCCCCCCCTCTCTCTCTCGTTTAGTTAAGTATATATCTACAAAATATTCCACGCTCATCGATCGCTTTCGAGCGCGTATTTATGATAAATTTCAATTTTTCACTAGCCGAGTTATAATTAAAGTATAATATTAGCATTGCGCGTTACAAAAGGCTTCGCTCGTTTCTGAAATAAATTTCAAGTGGAATCTAGCGAGGTTCTAATTTTAAACTTAATTTACCACAAGCGGCGCAACGGTTTCAAAAATTAAAAAAAGAAAAGACTTGAGGTGAGAAGATACTCTGTCACAAGCTCTCACAATGACCCAAAAAACTGACCCAGATCCAACCAAATCTTCGTAAGAAAAAAAACATCCATCGATAAAAGAAACAATCTTTAGAGACTATGTTGGGCAGAACGTAAATTTCCATCAAAGCGCACTGACTTGACCAGAACTTTAATGAAGAAGCGAGCATAAAGTGATCCTCCTTCGCGTTCTAGTTAAGTAGTTCCGACTAAGGGTAGGCCACTTGGCTCGGGTCACCATCGATTCGTCGTACTAATAATAAAGATGCAAGAGAAACCCTTAATTATTTAAGGGTTCGTGTGCAACGAAATGACGCGCGACTAACGATATACCAGAATCGTTCACCTATACGCGGGACGTGTCCGAAAAAAAGAATGGCAAAGGCATCTACATCTGTCGCGGGGCAACGGGTCACTGCGGTCGCTTTTAAAAACTGGGACGGGAAAAAACGCGGCGAAACGCAGGATTCGCGGATCCCGTCGGCGACGTGAGAGAAACGAGAGACTGGATTCCGGTGATCCCGTGGTGAAGGACCGGAGGGTACTGCGCTGAAACACGCGGCCGAATATAACCCTGAGACAGGTAGATCAATATAGTAGCGATGGACGACGCTCAGCTCAACACGCAGGATCTCTCGCCAGTCGGAGCGCGCTTCTCCGCGTATCGAGATCAAACCGCAGAGAGACGTCAGTAGCACGCGGGAGGCTATCGATTGTTCAATCGATTGGACGAAGTGTGTTATTCGATTAAAAATTCCGAGACCATCTCAGACGGGGTGATGTAAATCGCGGGTAAAAAATGAACGGAAGCCTCGCGCTGTACGTCAATTTGCGTACGGATTCGCTTTGATACGGCACAAAATTTCAGGTACTTTTGGAACTTTAGATGAGGAATCCCGCATATCCTGTCGAAAGTTGTAAGAAGGTGGCGCGTTTTTGAACAATTGTGCTTTCTTTTTACATGCTCTCTTTCGTACAATCCCCCGTGGTTTGCAAAATAGAAGATACGGCTCGTAATACTATCGCTTCTACTTGGATGGTTTGAAAGGACACTTGGGAGAATCATACGTCCTTACCGGTAGCAGACCCGGACGACGGCATTGTCTCGGTTTTTGCTTTCACTTGCTCGCTCTGATTGGGTCTGATGACTCCAGTGGGTAACATAAAGGTGTTCCTGGCCAATAGACTCGTAGGTGAGGACGTTTTCACGTCCACTTTCTTCATTTTGTCCTGTATATCGTCGGCGTCGCAGCTGCGACATTTGTCTTTTCCGTTCTCATCTCTCGACTCGCGCCCCGCGGAATCGTTCCTCTTCGTCGATTCCATCAGTTTCCTTTTGAATGCGGAAAGCCCGGGAAAGCAAAAGCGTTATGCTTCGTCACATACGTCCCAATAAAGATCCCATGGTTCACCTTGTTGAACACTGTCACACACGATTATAACAAGTATAATTACTCTGACGGAATAATCATTAGCGAACATTTTAACAGCCCTTTGAAACGTTGTCGTAATCGTTTGCCTTTATGCACCGTGCTACAATTACAACCGTATATATATAATACAAGTATCACATATTATTACATTTATTAAAATTAACAGCATTAATATCTCGATTTTAAAAGTATCACAATTTTATATCTCGGGAATTATTATTATTAATATCTCCACTTCTACCAATGTGGATTAACTTTAATCTCGCTTTAATTTACTTCCATCTTTATCCAACTCTTAGAACGAGAAAAAGATAAAAAGAAAGCTAAACCGAGATTAAAATTAATCTGCATTGGTAGAAATGGACGTAAGACAAACGAGAGTGTTGTGTAGCGAGTAATCTTTTACAACAAAATAGTATTTGGAGCGCAAAATGTCAAATGGAAAATATCAAATAGGACATCGAGCGGATTAATTTTAAATGTTGGGAAATTATTTCGCGAAAATACACGTTCTAAAATAAAATTAAAAAATTAAATGCCGCTAGATAAAATGTACGTACTGTCTCTTCGTTCGCAATTTTTTTATTCCTATTTATGAAGTTGCTTTTGCATGTGTACTGCGTCTTCTACAATCGAAAACTCGACAAGACCAGCATTGTAAAATCTAAGGTATTGTCGTACTACGCGCGGGAAAACATCAACGTCCATTTGCATTACGTGAATCGCAAATTTAGAAAGCGAGACACGTTGGGACGCCACCAGCGCATTTGCTCTCAATTACTTTCTCTATACACTTTCTCTCTTCTGATCATCCCTCGACAAATATACCAAACTCAATCATACATCGCTAGATTATAACCCGAAAATAGGAAAGAGCTCAAAGAGTCCTAGTATTTATAGTATAAAACTCTAAAGGCGCCGCTAATTTTATTTTTGTCTATAACTAAAATCTCAAAATATAATTTTTATCTATAACTAAAATCTCAAAATATAAACACTAGTGGACGATACTATATTAATCTTAAGTCCAATATATTTTTTGTGCTGTTAAAATTCTCGTATTCGAAATAGAACGTGTGGAGAAATACCTGCTGTAAAGCAACTATCTTATAATAGACATTAAGACGTTTCTAAAACTCCAACGAGTACATTTGTGTGAGTTTCCTTCGTTTGGAAAGAGAAATACGTATTGAAGGTGAACAAAGCATATGAAACTAGCTGTTGGTAATCAACGATTAAATCGAAAAATGTAGATTCTAAGGGTACTTTTAGGATTAACTTTTAACGTGTAACGTAATTATGCGTATAAATATTATCTCATTAAAAAGTGTTCCCTTTTTAATTCTTGTTTTACCTTCGCACATGCTAATATGTTATACAAAGGGAAAAATTTTGTAAAAGTTGACCAGACTGGCAAAACAAGTGATCTTTATTTAAGTCGCAACGTTTCGACCACTTTATCGGGTTGTTTTCAAGTACAATCTGGAGCAAATGCTCAGACCGCAATAAAAAGAAAGGAACTTTTAGTATGTACATAAGTATGTATTACAAAGGAGAAAGATACCTAATGTTGACTGAAGAAATTAATTTATGCCGAAACAGAATGAGTTCACGAGTCCGTGGCAGCAAATTCATGTCATATCTGAAATTATTACGGGTAAAGATAAGTAAATAAATGGATAAATCGTAAGGTGATAAGTTAGAGAAATAAATTAATTAATAAATTAAGGGTAAGAGTCAAAAACAGCCAAAAAGTAGATAAAAGTAATATGTAATAAAGAGTATCAGTAATATGTAATAAAGTAAGAATATAATAAAGAGTGACGTGAAATAAAAGATATTTATTTAACTTGGGACTAATACAATTCTTAATGCGTAAATAATAATTTATTACAACTTGCACAGCTGCTTGGAGATAAATGAAGGCGGAGGGAGAATTTCAACAAAATCAAATTGAAAATACATATTCCAATACTTAATTCTTGTACAGTGGATCGAGCATTACGTATTAGAAGAATAAAATCAAGCTGGACGTTTTCCGGATAAAACTGATAAGACCCCCCCCCCCCCCCGATATCGTCCATGACCTATGATAAATCTTGGAACGGCGACTTTTTGCTGATACAGAAACAATAATAAAATTGCGCGGAGCGTTAAATACCCTTTGTCGAGTGATTAGAAGGCAAGTGGTTGCAACAAGGCATTCAGCATTCTACGTTAGTGGAGAGCTAGTTTAAAGTGCGCAATTCTTCCCGCGGGCGCCTTCGGACTACTCGGGCCGTGATATCATCCGAGGTATATACGCCGCATATCTTATTTATTTATTTAAACCCTCGCGTCGTGCATACGTTTAAATAACTAGAATTCGAAAGACAAATAGAACATTGTTAGATGTTTCATTCTCGGGATAGTATTGATTTTCCTTATCCGTCGTTATTTATGGACTTCTCAATATCAGTCTCGTAAGCTCTGCATCTTGGAAGTTCATATATATATATTTTTTTTTATAAGCAAGCGATCAAGCAAGTGTTGTTTATACATGGAACAGGTCTTTCAACCAAGCTCAATCACGGGCTCCCGCGATACGCGCAAATATCCGTGAAACGAAGTAATCTGCACTTGAGATATTTGTATAGAAGACGCGTGCAAGAGTAAAAGATATATTTTTCTTCCGCTGTTATTAAAGAAAGGACGTCGAAAGTTTTCAAGTTTTTTTTAGGGAAAGAAAATATTTCTTAATTTTTGACGCACCCATTAAAAAGTCTGATAAAACGCATAAAAGTTTTCCATTGTTATCGTGTACTATAAATGTTACACCAAAATCTGACTTTCTTGCATGACAAAACAAAAAGTAAGGAAACACTTCTTCGTTATCTTTGAAATAACAATGCAGGTGCACGATAGGATAATCTTATCCTTTGCCAGTAAGATCGTGGTAAATAATTATTGCTGATAAAGTGGCGATAAACTGTTTAGTCATCGAAAATTCAGTTGACCATATTCTTATCTCCGTAGCTTTCTCTTTAAGTAAAAATGTTGCACAAAATTACATATTATACAGGGTGTTCCAATTTAATGTCCCACCCCAAATAACCTTTTTATTTTTCATCGCAAAAAAACGTTTCAGACAAAAGTTGTTTGGTTCGAGGGGGGGACATAAGATGGCGCCATTAGTTTGACCTTGAAGAGTTGCTTGAAGATCACGGAAAGGTCATTTTTCTTCTGCGATCAAAAACAAAATGTTATTTGGGGTGGAACATTAAATTGGGACCTGTAAAATAAATATATACGTATATAACATATATAATAAAATAATGTATATTATTTTATTATATATATTATATTATCCTGACTATATTAAAATATAATGTATTAACAAAGTGTGAAATCTTCTAGATTGCCAGTATTAAATAACATTTAAATGTAGTTTATTCTTTGACCATAACTGGCAAATCTGTCTTTTACAATGTATTAATGTGCGATGCAATCTCAGCTCGAGCTTTATGCGGCTTCTCAACGAACTCAATTTTCCCGGAGGTGCTTCCCGCGTCGACTCTCGTTCCCAAAATCGCGAGCGAGCGTCATTTTTTGCGCGGCCGCACAGCGACTGATCGAAACTCACCAGAATTATATTTATATTCCCACCGTGGTTCGCGATACACGCGGGGCATGCGAGTTAACTCTACGCCGGATTAGGTTAATCGCCCAGCGCTTCGACAATCTATATATGCGTGTCGCTCGCCGAGCAGGACTCGGGACGATTAAACGCCCGGGCGTGCGGGAACACGCGGCGGTTCGTCACTCGTACACGCCGACACACGCGTGCGCTCCGAAAGGGAAGTTAAACGGCTCCACGAAAGCCGCCCGAAGTCCCCGAGCTCTCCAGTGACCGCGGCCGCGTTTCGGAGGTTAGGTCTCTGGATGTTCCGTCCGACACTGCTCCCCGTTCCGCGGCCAACTTCACGCGGCCCGTGGAACGTTTCTCTGTCGCTCGCGCGCGGCAAGGCCGTACCCTGCCGTGTGTACTCGGACCCAACCTGAACTCAATGACGTGCCGTTGTTGATTCAACCGGTTTCCCCACTGGGGTGCGTTCCAAATCCCTACCTTGGTTACCATAGGTCGTTCCAAAACCCTCGGTACGACTTTGCGGTTGGTTTATAGTAACCTCACGTTACCGTTCCAAAACGCATAATTGGTTAACCACAGAGGTAGCTTTCTGACCTCCCAAAATTCAGAGGTTGTGATAGTAACCAAGGCAAAAGGCGGGAAAAATAAAATGCGAATTTCAGTTAGTCGGAGGAATATTGAATAATATTCTGAATATAAAGGCTGGTCTACAATACATGGAGTAAGCTGGAGTAAGGAGTAGGAGTAAGAAATAAAATGGATTTATTTTCTTACTCCTACTCCTTACTCCAGCTTACTCCATGTATTGTAGACCAGCCTTAAGGCATCATGTCCGATAATTTTGTACTTGTACCAGGTCAGCATATCTTAACTGTAGACGAGAATCAGAAAGTGAGCAGAGGTGAAAATGGTGGCCTTCTAATTGATGATAATATAAGTATTTATCAATGATATAGGTTAGGTTAGGTTATAAATAAAACATTTGTCATTTCTATATTTGAAACTTAATTTTAATTATATATATATTTTTTTAAGGTGGATCACTTTCTGAATTGCCATTATCGTCAGAGGTTTTATCATTTTTTAATATATCTTTAACAGATGTTGCTATAGCTGTATGTATGTACTTACCACGTTCGTTCCAAAACCACTGCTACCTTACTTAACTGTAACTCCCTCCA
>NW_011967179.1:841458-845306 GCF_000949405.1 Vollenhovia emeryi | reverse complement strand
CCCCTGACTGCTTTTCCTTGGACTTTTTTGTCGTTTTGAATTTGTTCGTCCGGCGCGAAGACGTAGAGGACTTGGTACACACGGAATGACTTGGCAGTGCTACGCTTATCGTCAGAGGATGAAGACAGTGAAAATGCCCCACCGAGAAATGACTCGTCGAATCGACAAACCACCGTCGATTCGACATCGTTTCGACATTGATCGACGAATTATTTCTCACCGAAGTAACACGTAGCGTTAAACCAATATGTATCCGACAATTAAATTTGAAAATACCATCTCTTAAAAAAATATTTGTAGTAATTTTGCATTATATTTTTAATGAATAAAGCCAACGGCACACGATGCTATTTTTCCTACTGGATTACTCACGAGAGCCAATCGGTATTCAGCTTTGAGTTGCCTGATCGAAAACTCTGCATTCCGATTGGCTCTCGTAAGCAATCCAGTAGGAAAAATAGTATCGCGTGCCGTTGGCTTAAGTATTAAAAATTTGTCCCATTAATATTATTATCTCTCTTATTTCTTCCGGTAAAATCTTATGCTCGATTTTTGGAATATGACATTTTAATATAAAAAATAATGAAGTGCTTAGTTTGCATAAATGTCCATTTCAGTTGGCGCAATCTGTTGATATCATTACTTTTGCAGAGATTACTTCTCACTGGGGTAGCGCGTAGCGTTAATACCATTATTTATCATTATTTATCTGCGCGAATATTGTAAACAAGCGCGCTCTGAGCGCATGCAATCGAATTCGTTGTGAAATTCATGGAAATCGCGTATTCGCAGTACGTCCTGTATACCTGGAGGCGAGATCGAGGGTGCGGCGGGCCCCAGGGCCGTCCCTGCCGTCCCTGCGGTCCACTGAGCCGCCGCTCATACCGCGCGCACGCCGCCGCCGGAGACTCGCGGGAAATCGGAGCGGCTCGGGCCGAGAGCCGAGCTCGACCGGACTGAAGTGAGTCACATCACGCGCGCTCGACGGGCGATATTCGTGATTCGCGGCTGAGCGCGGCGCACAACACTGCGCGAGTGTGTGAGTCGGTGTTTGTGTGTGTGCGCGCGCGTGCGCGCGTGTGTACACGGGTGTGGGTGGATCGCGCCCTCGTGTTGGTATCTGTGTGTCCGGCGCGTCGTTTCTCTCTCGCGTGAAAAGCGGTGCCGCGATCGCCGCGACGGCAGTCGACGCTCGGTGCTCTGCACGGAAAAATTCGTGGTCGCAGGTCGCGGCTCGATCGCGAGTGGGACACCGCGAGGGGGACACCGGCGAAGACGGGCGCGAAGGAGGCGGAAGAAAAAGAGCGGCGACGCGAGGGGCGGCGGATTCCGTGCGGCGTCGTCGATGACTCCCGGTTTTAAATCGCTCGCCCATCCCGGTGAGTAGGTACGTTACTCCCCGCTGCGTGATCCACCTCATCCACCCCGTGGGTCTACGGAAGGGACGCGGCGGGGGGAAGGGGGGGGGAGAGGAGCGAAAGGGGAGGGGGCGGGTCGTCTCTCTTCTTTCCGCCGACGCGACGTGCTGGCTGACGCGGCACACCGGCAATCTCACTCCATTTACGCGAGCGTTACCGCGAGGAGCCGTGCCGGCGCGCATAGGGGTCGAGCGGATCAACAGAACCGGTGGCTCCCGTCTCGTCTCATCGTCGCGTGAGTGTCGCGCGAACAGATCCGATTTGTAAATAACAACATCGTCGTCGCCGCGAGACAAAGGGGCGACGGCTCTCGGTCCAGGACTCTCCTCCGGGCGTCCGCGAGATCGTCGAGTAAAGCTGGGTACACATCTACGAGAGAACGAACAGCGAAATTCGCGAAGCGGTACGGCAAAGGAACGAACGTCCTCGGAACACAAACACGAATCTCTGAACGTTCGCGCTCGTTGTTTGTTCGTAGATGCATACCCAGCTTAACGGGAACGTCGAATTAGGTGAATGTCAATCGCGTCGAAAACGCATGGCCGCAAGCCAGACGATTCTTCCGGTCGAGTTTCTGCGGATTGGAGAAGGAGATACACTTGAGAGCGATGGAAGTACCAGTCTTAATATTCGCTCTTAAGTAGCTTGTTTCCCGCACAGTTGGAGTTATGTGAAATCGCTTTAAAAAATAACCTTTGTTTTAAAAAAAAAGGTAAAAAAGACGCCAAGTACAAACGCCATCCAATCAAAAATTATATAATTTAATTATTTGGGTATATTTTGTTGGAAAAATTCGAGTTATGTGAAATAATCGTCGGACGTGTTTAGGTGATTGAAAGAAGAGAGGCTGAACATTCGAACATAACGAACGGATGATCGAGGAGTATCCGAAGAGATTTGTTTGTTAAACTTTTATTCGGCTTCTCACCCGATAGCATCCAATTTACCTTCATAATTCAAAGTATAGAAATATAGAACGAGAATACGGAGGACAAATCATTGGCGCAGCGACGAACGATGTGGTTGTCGCATCAAGTGTAGTCAAAGTGTTCAACGCTCTCTCCGATAAAATCACGATTTTCGATCTTCACCTCGAACGATACCGAAGCTTCTTGCGCCGTGGAAGTGTCGAGAGATTGTTTTAAAAATTAAAAGGACTCGATACATTTTTTGGCACGCGTTCACTGAAAAGAAATTATATTAAAAAATTAAAATCACTGAAAAAATTGAAGAAAAAGTCAACTCGATAACGGATCAAATTCGCGACGGATGTGCCGCTGGAAATGGTGGGAGGCTGACACGGAGGAAAAGTTATCGTCAGCGTTTAATAGCCTTGGACGAAATTACACAGCCGCGTGTCAACGATTGTACTCGACGCGCTGCTGCGCGCATCGCCGGTACCGTGTGGTCTCCTAGAACGGTCTCTTGGCGCCGAGAGAGAAACCGCTGAGGGCATTGTGGTGTACAGATTTGCGGTATTACTGGGCATTACTGGGTATTACTAGGCATTAGTTTTGGCATTAGGTCTTGCTGGGGCATTATGAAGTTAAAATAAGATAAAACAAGATAAATAAAATAAAATAAGACAAAGTAATGCCCATTGGGCATCAGTGGGCATTGGTGTACAAGATTTTGGTCACCGGTTTCCCCCTAGGGTAAACCGCTGAGAGCATTGTGGTGTATAGATTTGCGGCATTACTAGGCATTAGTTTGGGCATTAGGTCTTGCTAGGGCATTATAAAGATAAAATAAGATAAAACAAGATAAATAAAATAAATTAATGCCCATTGGGCATTAGTAAGCATTGGTGTACAAGATTTTGGTCAGCGGTTTACCCTAGGGTAAACCGCTGAGAGCACTGTGGTGTATAGATTTGCGGCATTACTAGGCATTAGTTTGGGCATTAGGTCTTGCTGGGGCATTATAAAGATAAAATAAGATAAAACAAGATAAATAAAATAAGATAAAGTAATGCCCATTGGGCATTGGTGTACAAGATTTTGGTCAGCGGTTTTCCCATAGGGTAAACCGCTGAGAGCATTGTGGTGTACAGATTTGCGGCATTACTGGGTATTAATAGGCATTTTTGGAGCATTAGTTTGGACATTAGGCCTTGCTGGGGCATTATAAAGCTAAAACAAGTTAAAACAAGATAAATAAGACAATAAGATAAAGTAATACCCACTGGGCATTAGTGGGCACTGGTGTATACTGTACATGTTTTTGGTCAACGGTTTACCCCTCCTCGGCGCCTCCTCGCTCTTCCGTTGGACGAAAGCTTAGTTAATTGATCCCCTCGTAATTGCCGATTCACCGTGCCTTCCTGTATCACAGTATAATTGATCGCAAGAGGGAGCCTCGGCTGGTCACTCGGCAGCCTTGACAAACCGGCCACCGGGAGCCTCGTTGATTGTCTAACAGAATTAATCT
>NW_011967179.1:816740-837923 GCF_000949405.1 Vollenhovia emeryi | reverse complement strand
TACAACACTGTACAACCGCTAACAACCACGTTTACGCAATTGTAGAATAGCCTTTATGCGTGGTCTACAATACGTGGAGTAAGCGTGGAGTAAGGAGTAAGGGAGAGCCCTAACTTCTAGCTTTTGGTGTAAGGAAGCTGAAATACGGGCATGATTTTTAAAATAATTGTAACACTGATTGATGGCATTTTGATTCACCGAGAGTAAGCCTAAGAGCTGAAGTAGGAGTAAGAAATAAAATGGATTTATTTCCTTACTCCTACTCCTTACTCCAGCTTACTCCATGTATTGTAGACCAGCCTTTGGTTAACCAATATTCCAATATTGTATCAATTTATATTAATAATATAGTATTTATATTAGTACATATTGTATTATAGTTTCAATATTAATCTTGTAATTATTATTGTATATTATTTATTCCATTGTCAATGTTGGCTTTACGTTGGGAAATATTGGCTAATGTATTTCCAAGTATTACAACTCGTACTGGGGCAGTGTTTATCCAGATAGCACATTTTCTCCGAGGAAAATTTTACTTGAGAAATAGATTGAAAGCGCTCAAAACAGTTTCGGAATGGCCGTCGAGTAAAATATTCCTCGGAGAAGAAGATTTTGGAATCCCGAATCTAAATGTACGTTCCTAAACTCATTAAAAAAAAAGGGCCGCAACCATTCTGTCACTATATCATAATAAACTTCTAACGAATAGAATACTTCAAGACAAACTGACCGTGGTTGATTCTTCAAGAATTCCTCAGACATTCAGTTTTCTAATTCTGCAGGTATTCTTTAAAATAAATTCTTTATGAACTTACGTTGTGCTATCTGGGGTAGCCAGTGTGTTTTACTAGCTTAGCTTAATTCATTCTTTGTCTTTTCCCAACTGTTACGTAAGACAGAGAGACAAACTTGAATTAAACTAACAATTAAAGTTAAATGACGTTGGTGAAAACGAGCATTAACGTTTAAAGCACCTCTACAGATTTTGAAATGACATGAAAGCACGTCGGAGCTGCGACTGGCTGTAAATCTAAAAAAAAGCAACGTAAAATTACATGAGCGACTCCGAATGTTGCCACAGATCGCGACTGGGACGCGATTCCGTTCGATAAAACGGAACCTCGACTCGGCGACGTATCGAATAAGGTTTACTGCTGATTTCCGCTCGTTCGCTCCACCTCAATCGCATTATTATCTTTACTCCGCGCACGACTTCGTAGGCTCGTGTATCTTGAATGATTGCGCGCAATAGCCCCTGTTTAAACCGGAGAAGCGGTGCCGCGCGCAGGCACACCGACGACGAAATGTAACAATAGGCCAGGCAGACGCGCGCGATTAGCAAACGTTTCGTGCGATCGTCCACACGGCAAATCGACAAAATCGAGTCTCTCGACTGATCTCTTCCGAACGTGACAGATCCGATTCGCTCGCCACCGAGGGGGAAACTGCTGACCAAAATCTTGTACAATGCCCACTAATGCCCAGTGGGCATTACTTTATCTTATTTATCTTGTTTAGCCTTATTTTATCTTTCTAATGCCCCAGCAAGGCCTAATGCCCAAACTAATGCCGCAAATCTGTACAGCACAGTGCCCTCAGCGGTTTACCCCTCGATTTTACCGGAGAGCGCGTTAAAAGTGACGTTGGACCAAACAGTTTGCGGAGCTTGCTGGAGAGCTTTCTCGGGAATAACTTAAAAGTTTGCGAAACTCTTTCGCATTTGTAACGCTGCAAGCGGAATAATTAGCGGGCGCCGTTTACATTAACTCGCGAACCTTCAGCTTAGGCTGCTAATTAAATCTGCGTTGAAGCCGGACGAATTTGCACTCCCGCGATTCGGCGCCTCGAGACTTTTACCTCCTCGACGAATAAACGTCGTAATTAAACGCGGACAAAGTTTGTCGACGTTTTATCCTTGTACGAGGAGGAAAAGAACCGTGCACGGTCATCGTGTTATTTTAATTCCGTTATTATTTGAAAAGCTGCTTAAAGCGTATTGTTCCGTTCAGCCTTGACACGTAATTCCGCGATTACATCATTAATGGTTGTCCGACGGATTAAGTGCGTAAGCGCGTGTATCGTTGGTATAGAATTCACGCCCTCGAATCGTTCTGCCTGGGAATATTGATGTAATTTTCCGCGCCGCAGTACTCGCGCGTTTCGTCACTTACCTATTATTTCTCGCCGAGTCACCGGCTGTCGTGCATGAAAGCGACCACGCGATTTTCAAGTGTTTATATTTGTTTCCCGCGACATTGCATATCTCGAGGCTGAAATTACGCCGAACTCCGTGGGTTTCGCAAAATTGTACTTCGAGGGCTGAACCGCTGATCAAAATCATGTACAACATCAATGCCTACACGGGGAGAGAACTTTCTCTTAAAATTTACCCTGAAAATCGTGCAATCGTGGGACAACCTGGCATTTTGAGCTTTATTCGAGTTTTTTCAAATTTTACCATACATTTTGCTAGTAAAATTTCAGAAAACTCGTAAAATTCTTCGAAATGCCGTATTGTCCCACGATTACATGATTTTCAGGATAAAGTTTAAGAGAAAATTCTCTCCCCGTGTACCAATGCGTTAAAATTCGACAGTAACACCCGCCAATGCCCAAAAATGCCGTAAATCTGTACACCATAATGCCCTCGGCTGTTTATTCCTCGTTTTACTTTTAACAGTACGGCGTAAATATTAACTTACCAAAAGTGGAATGGAACTTTTTTTACATTTTTTGTTTTAACATAACGACGTGATTTTAAAATGACTAATTACAAAATAACACGGCAAAACCGTACTTTTCTCCTCAAGTTATTCCTCGTTTTCATTTCGTTTCATATTTGCAATTAAATGCGAAACGGCAAAGGATGAACTTTGTATTATGTCCTTGCTCTTATCGCAAATTATTTCGCTGGTGAATTCAACGCTTTTTTTTAAAATAAGTTTGTTGTATAGACATAGTGAATATAGACTGAGGCTGGTATTCGTAGTCGATTCTTATTTAATTAAAAACACATTAAAGGCTAGTTTATGCAAAGCTGTAGCCGTTAACCTAGTCAGAATCGATAAAAATTAACCAGTTACAGTCAATTGTTCTCTTCACTTTTAGTTGCCAATGTTTACCGATTCCGACATAAGTTCACGATTACAGCCTAGCATAAATCAGCCTTAAGAGTATACTTAAGATAATGTTAAATGTAAGAACGGTCTATGAATACCGGCCTGAGCGTCCTATTGGATAAGCTGAAGCTTGTGAAGAGAGAGACAGAGACAGAGACAAGATTTAACAAGACGTTCTTTCTCTGTCTCACCATCGTGACAATTTCACGCCTGTGTAGCACTGCGCAAGCACAATTCTTTTCTTTTACGACGGTGTAAGACAGAGAAAGAAAGTCTTCTTAAATCTTCTCTTCCTCTCTTCACAAGCTTCAGCTTATTCAATGGGACTGAAATCTATATTTACTATGTCTACGTTGTTGCAACAATGGGAAACATAGCATTCGTTCGTTTGAACGCTGCGAAAAAAAAACACGAGGGGATTATTTACGTTAAAGCGCGATATTTATATTAAAAAGGGAGGAAATAGGCGATAAGTTAGTTTCTGCCGCGTACGATAATGCGGCAACATTGTCCGGGGCAGCGTGATGAATCGCATTTGCATTCGATCAGTGCGCGCCACAATGAATTTCTGAAACGCGTAATTATCATACGTAATGATATAAAATCGATTGTATAAAAATAGCCTTCAGTTTTTGCCCGGTGTTTCTGGATGACGCGCGCATTTACAATTTTATACCAAGTTAAACCGATTATTCACGCGCGATATTTTACGAAGCCTCGTTTACGCCGTTGAACGTATTTCGAGTCGTAACTGGGTAAATATTAATAGAAATGATTATTTCATCGGTGAAGATCCCGTGGGCGATCTATTTAACGACTTTCACGTATATTCGTGGAACTAAACTCGTGAACGAGAAAACAATTTTTAATCAGAGTTAAATAAGGCCGTTATATGATACAAATCAAACAAACGAGAGCGCCTATAGGTCCGAGCAAGATGTTGGTAGCCCAATTGTGATCTGAAATGTGAATTCATATACCGTTTTCCACCTTGTCCTGCCCGCCGGGTTTTAATGTTAGGTCGCGTCGCAAAGTGCCGACTTGTCGAGATATACGTCGCAGAAAGACGTACCTCCGCTCGTTATTTACGTCAGTAAATGATACGTTCTTATAAGTAGCCTATACGGAACAATGAGACGCGTTAAAATAATTATAATTGCAGATTTGCGCTTGATTTCTTGTCCACAGGTAAATGTCAACTGAAGAGCAAACACGAGGCAGAATGCAAACTTCGCGGATCCTAGGCGTGTGCCATCGCCTGATAGAACTAATTGTGAGAGGAATATTGTTGTTAGTCGCCTTCGTCAGAGGCCCGGCGGAATCTCAACCACCTATCAAGGATTTAACTCTCCTGTACAGCGCAACCACTTTAGCGTTAAAAATTCGCAACAAGCATGTAGGCACTCTTTACTCTTTGTACACTGAAACTTTTTGCTCGAATGAGCGATAAATTTGAATAACTCGCTTTTTTTATCAGCTCCTACCAGTTATCATTTTGTAGTCAGTCCTTCGAATTATCTGATAACGTGGCGAAGTTTTGTTTGTGAATCGATCTTCTATTTGTGATTAATAGCATTGCGATGCTTATCTTAAACATAATAAATACGAAATCACAAAGCTTGCATAACAGGGACGTATTTTATGTTTTGTCATTCCACTAAATCGTTTCTTCGAAGCGTAAGAGAACTGGATCCGTGTCGCTATAAATATGTTAATAAAATGACCAGGATAAGCCTTATTGACTGTCTACACGACACACTTCCGCCAATGTCGGCTAAGTTGATCACGCAACTGCTTATTCACAGTTAACTTCGGAAGATGTGGTGTCTTCGTATATAGAAAGAATCAAGGAGATTCAACCGATACTCAACTGCGTAGTCGCGGAACGCTTCGAGGAAGCTCTCAAAGAAGCGAGGAAATGCGACGAACTGTTAAAATCTCAGGACGCTCCGTCCGTGGAGTATCTGGCCAAGGAGAAACCATTGTTTGGCGTACCTTTTACCACCAAGGTAACTTGTTACTCGTATATTATTTATTACTTAATTACATTAGAGGTTGATAGTAGATCAGACAGCGATTAGGCTTTTACCTTTTGCTATCTATTGTCGTAATTATGCGATTCTAATCTAAGAATGCTATTTGTATTATTGCAGGACTGCATCGCGGTCAAAAACATGCGGCACACGGCCGGTCTAGTTGTACGTAAGAACACTATCGCTGATAAAGATGCAGAGGTGATAAAATTAATGAGGTCAGCTGGAGCCATACCTCTGGCGTTGACAAATGTTTCAGAACTGGCAATGTGGTGGGAAAGTAGCAATTGTCTATTCGGTATCACCAAGAATCCTTACAATACAAGGTACAATATATCTTATGTCATCGTAAACGTCAATATACTGCGTAATAAATTGCTTCGTAAAAATTATTTGAAACTTTGTTATTTATCGATACACGCTTTCGATAAATAACAAAGTTTCAAATAATTTTACGCGTAAATAATTATTGAAGTTCTTTAACTTAATGCTCGGTGTATATTACAAATATGCCAATAGGCAACGATTGCGAAATTTCTTCAATATAATTGTGACTTGTATCCAAGTGTATGACAAAAATCATAAGAAGACTTAACCCTACAGGAACTCTTATTTCATCGTTATCCACTTTCAGACATATTGTAGGCGGCTCTTCGGGCGGTGAAGGCTGTATACAAGCGGCAGCTGGATCACCGCTTGGAATTGGCTCGGACATTGGTGGCTCTATTCGTATGCCGGCATTCTTCAATGGGATTTTTGGCCATAAGCCAACTAAGGGTGAGGAAGATTGAGGACTTGGATAACACGTGCGTTTCCTGTTATGTGTCCGCATTGTTAAAACATCACATTTTCATTATAGGACTTGTGTCGAACGATGGCCAATATCCCAGTGCACACAGCTATGAACAGGATCAATTACTTGCAATTGGACCTATGTGTAAACACGCGCAGGATTTGTCGTTAATTCTTAAAATTATTGCAAACAAAAATGCCGACTTATTAAAGTTAAATCAGAAAGTTGACATTTCGAAAATCAAGGCAAGTTGACTTATATTTAAAAAAAATTTGACTAACATTGAAAAAAAAATTCAATTGTTATTTCTTTAATCTAATCTTACTTCGTATACGCATGCTTTTGCAGCGAAGTATCAGGATTAATAATTTGTCATGCGATAACCCCAGATAACATGCATGTCTAAAAGACATCTTTAAGACGTCTTTAACACGTCTTTTAGACATCTTTTAGACATACACGTCTAAAAGATATCTTAAAGACGTCTTAAAGAAGTCTTGAAGATGTCTTTTAGACAAGCATGCTATCTGGGAACCAGGAAACGATATTTCTATGTGATTTTAGCTCTATTACATGGAGGATGACGGTGGTCAGCACTTGCTTTCGCCAGTGGATCCAGAGATAAAAGTTGCTATGAAGAGAGTGGTGAATTATTTCGAGAAAGCGCACAAAATTAAAGCCACAAAATTAAACGTAAAGAAGTTCAAGAAGAGCATGGCCCTCTGGTTGGCGAACATGGCGTGCAAGGATGAAAAGGACTTTTCATACGAGCTAACTAATAGAACTGGTCAACTTAATATCTGGTTGGAATTCATTAAGTGGATGTTATTTATGAGCAATCACACTTTGATCGCTCTTCTCACTGCCATGTTCGAGAAATTTGGTGTGAAACATGGGAGTGAGATACATGTACGACTTATGCAACAGAGTAAAGACCTTAATCAAGAATTCAAGGTACCGCTACGTTTTGTTTCTTTATATTGTAAAATTTTAATATCAAAGTGTACTTCGAGTGTCACCATGATGCATACATGGAAACACACGCGTGATGTTTAATATTTTTCATATTATTTTAGGATATTTTGGGAGAAGACGGTGTGTTTTTGTATCCAACCCATCCAACTGCAGCTCCAATGCACCATGAACCGTTGTGTAAACCATTCAATTTTTCTTACACTGCAATCATAAACGTGTTAGGCCTACCAACTACGGCTTGTCCATTAGGTTTAAATAAACAAGGACTTCCCATTGGAATACAAGTGCGTATTGGTATACGATATTCTTAAAATGGTGTGCAAAGTTAAAGGAGTGTTTTATTTGTGTATTTTAAATTACACACTTCAATCATATAGGTCGTAGCGGGACTTTATCAAGATCATTTAACTTTCGCTGTTGCGGAAGAGTTGGAGCGAGGTTTCGGAGGATGGGTACCACCGGCAATAGTAGCTTGACGTCAATACTGTCATAGACAATAATTTTATGAATGAATGACACACATATAGCCTCATCTTACCAAACCCTGCCATCTTTCTCTGGCAAAGTATTATATTTATATTAAAGATTTTCGTGTAAACACACTATCGAGGTAAAGTACAAATTATATATGAGTATATATACATATACATATAAATACACATATACATAACATACATATAACATAAATATACATATATAGGTACATATGTATATATAGACATATTTATACATATAATATATACGTATGTATGGTGTGCTTGATTTAAGCGTGTATACTCAGTTTTTTTAAATAATAAAGTTATAAAAACTGTGTGTTTTCAAATAAAAATTTTATTTAAAAACTATACGGTGACTGCAGCAAATTAAAACAAATTTTCTTTAGCAATGCAAGTGACAATAACTGAAAATCACACTATATCAATATTGAATTTATAAAATATCTTATATAATTTGTATATAAAGTAAATATATTATTTCACATTAAAAAATATAACTAGAGAGTATTAAAAATATAAAAACAATTTAAAACTTGTTTAAATTTTTACAACTTTTTTATTTAAAAACTAACAGTGTATATACTTACACTAAACACACTATATGTACATATATATGTGTATGTGTGTGTATATATGTACACGTACTTATGCTCGATATGCATTTCTAATCTAAAATTTCTTATACAATATTTGATATTCCGTAAGTTTCATGATGTATAATAAGTTTAAATGGTATGATTATGTTGCGACTTTTGCATTTACAAAATTCCAAGGAAACATTTGTATTATATGAATATGTAACAATCTTGTGACCAATTGTTTATTAGGAATTCCGTGAAACAATATAACGATCAATGTTACGATATTAACATATGCATATAGCCAATCGTATTGAGGATGCCACCTAATTCAACATAAAATAAGAACATCGCGGTGTACATACGCGCGCTCTTACATGAAACGGGAAGTTCTAAAGTTTTTTTTTTCAAAACGAAACAGGAAAAATGTATGTATACAAATATTCAATTTTATGTTGATATTTATATATTGGATTGCAGTATTTATATACCTCAGACTTCTACGTAGCATTTTCTATTTTCGTACGTGATGTATGCGAAATCAGATGGTAGCAGGGTGTTTCTGGTAATATGTGATAAGACCTTCGATAGTTATTTAAGACATGTATTGATGTTGAGATTTATACATATATATTTTATCTACCGACAGAGAAATAAATTTTTATTACATTATTTCATCACAATTATATCCTCATATCCGTTGTTCTTTTTTTTTTTTTAGCATTACTAACATGCTGACTAACGTAAACTATTTTATTGATATGTGTTCGAGAAAGTATACCGCATATATATTTTATACTTCGCTTAGCTTCTCGAATGTTCCTTAACCGGGACGTACCGTTCGAGAGACCAGGGCTGTTATTGCTTTCTCGTTTCTCGAGCTCTACGTCGTAGGTCAACTCGAACTAGTCCGGAATAATACCGTGGTTATCGGTCCGTGTTTAGAGTCGAGCGCGAACGATCGAATTTCGAATAGATAAGGCTCAACTAGTTGCCGGCGAAGGAGACCGTCCGCGCTCTCGGAGACACTTGTGATCGTAACTTCAACGCGGAGAGATCGCTCCACGTTAGATGTAAATCGGAGTTGACGTAATTAAAGTATTTCTTAACGAAAATTTCCGAGATTAATTAATCTCCACTCTGCTCCGGCGAACAAATAAATATTTTCGGTGGACGCGCGTAATAAAAGGGAAACGCGCGAACAATATGAATATTTCCAAAAAGCAAGATAATTGTTTAGCTTAATTAAATACTTTCGCAAGTAGTACAAGATAAATGAAAAAAATGCAGATTGTAAGTTGTCGCGTTTAAAATATATAATTTTAAGTTAAATATATAATAATATATCACATTGCGTCAAAATTATCGTACATTTAGATGCAGTGCATAATAAATCACGTCTTATTGTTAGAGTTCTACAAATACTATCTTTATGTTACATAATATATGTGTAATATGTAAAAGGCAAAACACAAACAATTTTATTGGTGAGATAAACAGTCGCTGGAAGAATAAGTTTCGATACGTTTAAAATACAGCTAAGTTTGTAGGCTGAGAAAAATTGAGTTTAGTTCGTAGATGCTTTTAAAGCGTCTATGCACGTTGTTTACAAAAATATGTAGACTGTATCGAAAAAATATATTTATTTTGCTATTAAGTACGAAGCGTGATCTCCATAAAACTAGGGCTGTTACTTTTGATAACTTCGAAGATTCGAGGCTTCGAAAACTTTACTCGTGCGAGTGGCGAATTTATTGTAAAATATTGCATTACACTGTGTAGTATGCAGAATTTATTAATATAATGATTGTAAAATATGACAAATAGGTTATTTCGAACTTGGACGAGATTCGTAAATCATGATCACAATTCTCCAGCAAAGCGTGATTAAACAAATATATAATATACATATGTTATAATACTTCAAAATTATAATTCAGAAGTAATTACCTATTTTTCAGCATATATAAATTAATACTTTTTATTTGCAATATTTTTTATGTTCTTTGAATAAATTCGCCACTCACACGAATAAATTTTTCGAAGCTTCGAAGTGATTCGAAGCTTGGAAAGTTCGAATGTCGAAGCCTTCGAAGGAAATCACCAGTTCTAGATAAAACTGCATTATTTGTAAATGTGTATGACATTATGTGACATGAGTATGAACTTCCACGAAGTCTCATATTCACTCGTTCTTCAACTCTCATAACAGCAATTAAAGAGGCATTTGACCATAACACACCCGATTCCCGTGTTAAAATGTGTAAAGAATGATCATGAAATACCATGAACGGCCCTTATCTTTCTATTACAGCCCTGTGATACTAATTACATCTTTTAGGAAGAGCTGCCTATATATAATTTGTAAAACAGGTACCACAGTTTTAACAATTGTCATAATCGTATAATACTGTAAAAAAACAGAATATATCGTGCTTTTTTTTATAAGCTTCAGTTCAAATTTAATATTTTTGCACGTTTCACGTAAGTACAGTTTAAGGGTAAAAACGTCCGAGGGCTTTTCAGTGCGCTTTGAATTCTCACTTCTAACGGTATTTTAGGATCGATATAAAAATTTCACCTTCTGATTTTATACATTCTAGGAGAGCTTCCGGAAATCCGCAACCAGAGAAGCACCAAACCAAATTACACTTAGGAAGATAGTCCAGAAGGAAATGCGCTGCTATTGTCGATAATAAAAAGAAATTACAATGTCCCGAGAATATTGGAGTTTATTCGCAGAATCGCGTCGCTTGTAAGAAGAACTCATTGTCAGCGGGAAGAGATTTCTATCAGCAGGCATTACAAGTACTTAGATCTACGGAGATCGCCGTTACGTTATGAGATTCGTTTTTTCCGACGGCGTTTCGCTGTTGCCGGTGGCGATGAGAGCTTTCCCTTCCAATCTATTGTCTAGCGAGTTGTCCTTGCTGCTCTCGCTGCACGTCCTGCTGTGGATCATCTCGAACTCGTTCAAGTTGATGTCCGCGTCGAGGAACTCCAAGTCATTCGTATCCCTGGGCCGATCCGTTCCGTCGTCGCGATGATGCGTCTCGTCTAGATTTCCGTTAGTGATTCGTTCGTGTAATTGTTCTTTGACGCCGTCCTCGCCGTTTCTTGTCGCAAGTCCCGTCGTCTCTTTCTGCCCGTTTGATCGCTTATTTATCACATTTAGCTCCACGTCCAACCGCGTCGCCCTCCCGGTGGAGCGCTTCACGTGATCGTCGGAGTTGTTCAGAGATGTTTTATCCGCGTTCGTCGAGACGTTCGGGCTATCGCTCGTCTGAGGGTCTCCGTTTGCGGTTTCCGATCCGTCTCGAAGGCTGGGCGGTTCTTGCACGTCGATGTGACGCTCTTTTCCCTTTTTAGCGGCGGCGGCAGCGGCGAGCTCAGCCTCTTTCATCGCCGAGTGGATGACCGGCTCGGCCCACAGTCCCGGGTTGAAGGCTGGCCCCGTTCCGCCGAGCTCCGCCGGCAGGATGTCCGTCGGCAGGTGTTCGTGAAGCGTACTGAGATTGTTGCCGTGCAGATAAATCTGCGAGGAGAGAAAAGAACGATAACATCTTCTCGCGCTTGGCGATTATCCGTAACGAGCCTAAATAATAATTTGTAGCCGTTTATGCATCATACGACCGATTTACCCCGGGCATTCACCTTGTCCTATGTTGTTCCCGCTGATTACGTTGGTTACACGAGCAACGGAAATCAATTACACTATCTTCTAGGCGTGACAAACACGGGACGCTAAATCGGAGTTAAACTGATCAAGCCGGTCGATCCGCTTGCGTGCGGACGTGATAATAAATTTTTACGACAACCGCCAATAAAAGTTTACAGTTATAATTATTCCTCGGCGCGGCAGCCTCGGTCATATGCAACGTATCTCGGAATATGATAATTATGTAACGCATCTCAGAAATTTTTTACTCGCGCTCGTGCATGCCTCACCTTATTCCGCGTCTTCTCGTCCAAAAACGGCTTCACCAGGGCGAGAGTCGCTTGGACGTAGAGCGGCGCCGAGAGGAAGTGTATCGCCTTGAATCGGGCGGGGAATCGCCCACGTAGAGCAGCTATTAGGTTTCGCAGAGCCGCTGCCCCCAGCGCGCCGCCCTGCCGTAACGAGAATCCGCTCCAGTCTATCACGGCGACGAAACCGGATTGCTGAAAACAAAAAAAGGAGCGTGGGTCATCGTTGAAATGTTCGGACGGGTTGTAATAGTGCCCAGCGACTCCAGCGTGGACGCCGAGCCTAGACCGGTCGTCTAGCTGATTCAGCTGAATGAAACCCTGATGTAAAAATACTAGGTGAAACATTGCGCATGTAAGCAATTTTTAGGGGCAAATTGTTCACCGGCTGCATTCAATGATGTGCAGCTTGAAGGTTTGGGGCAAATTTCTGATGGGCCATGAGTGCGCATCCAAGGAAATGTTAGGCCCGGTCTACAATGAGTTGTTAGTCGTTAGTCAGAAGTCGGAACTATATGTCGGTTCTTTTTCTTCTACCCAGAAAGGAAAAGGATCAACATATAGTTGCGACTTCTGACTAACGACTAACGACTCATTGTAGACCGGGCCTAACATTTCCTTGGATGCGCACTCATGGCCCATCAGAAATTTGCCCCAAACCTTCAAGCTGCACATCATTGCGGTTGAATGAATACACCTGAATGAATGAAACGACACCGGTTGCCGTTGACTGAACCTTAGGGTCCGTTAAGTCCAATCTACAATGTGCTCTTTGCGTTCAGAAACTGGCTGGTAGCCACGCAGAAAACATTTGTGCGCGCGAATATCTAGCATTATGACGACGCACTGGGATAGGATTTTGCTTGCGTTGTTGAGCCAGTTTTGTACGCGAGTTGTTAGATATTTGCGCGCAAAATTATACGTTAATACATGAGCTAACCACTTGCGTGCAAGAGCACAGACTAGCCATATCTTACGAACAAAACTCCGGCAAATCTCGTACAAGTGCACGAGAATAAGACAAGCAAAATTTGCACGCAAGAATCCTAGTAGCACAGTGCATTGGCTAAACGTTGGCTAAATATTGTCCGACGTAAAGCCAATATTGGCTAAGGAATAAATGTAAATATTGCACGATAATAATTATATAATGTTAGATCTATATATTGGCCAATATTTATCAATGTAATAAGAATATTGGACTAATATTGTTTCAATATTGGACCAATATTGGCTAAATAAGAGAAGGCGTCCATCTTACAATATTGGACCAATATTAGGAATACTAGACTTACATTATTTCCCAATATTGCGCCAATATATTGTGCTACTAGGGAATTGTTATCTGGGTAATAAATACGTTTAAAAAATTTGTGCAAATTGGTAAATTGTACGTTATACGTTGTATGTACAATCGTACGTTGTCGACGAATTTTTTCGAATGTTTCTAGACGCAAAGAGACGCATTGTAGACTAGGTGTTAGAGACGTGTTATCGTCCAACTTTGAAGGTGTGGCTATAAGAATGTACGCGTCCAAGTGACGCGAATTATAACATTGAATTTATTTCTATACTCGCTATTATTAATTATTTTTGTAGTTGTAATATTTTGTAGTATTGAATTTGTATTAATGAAGAACTTGTATTTTTGTGATTTCACGTCAAGACAGAGAAGCTGTAGCCTTAAGATACGGTGAGCTCTTAAAAAAATATATACATCGCTTTAGAAATATAGCGAAAGCAGTCACTGGGTAATAGCTGATGTGGACTAAACGAGCTACTAAGAAATGGTGAATGCCGCACCTGATTTCGAGGATCTTGAATAAGTATCTCCAGAACTAAGAAGATCGCTCGTTGCACGGACAACGCTGGCACGGCCACGGGGTCCCATTGCGACGCCAAAATAACCAGCACGCATCTCCCTTTCCTATAGCAAGTCACGATAAAAACATGAAACAATGAAATTAAGGTAAATGACTAATAAGCACTTATTACAAATAGATTTTTGTTTTAGTCCACGTTATTAAAGCAATAATTAAGAGAATAATATTGTACAATAACGCAATAATAATAAACACAATAATAAGATCAGGCAATAAGAGTCAAACGCGGGTAATAGAGCGTATTAAAATAACATTAATACATAAAGAAATTAAAATTAAAAAATGAATTTCGACTTCTTTTTGGATCATCTTCGGCGCAGTAAAAATATACAAAAGAATAAATTAATTAAAGGTGGCCAAATCACATTAAACAGTAAAGTGAAAAAAACGGTGCCGCTAAGTAAAATAAAATTCGCGTTTTCTTCCTGAAAAGCTTGGATCGCCGGAAGCATTTAAATATTGGGTAAATAGCCTGATCAAGAGTACGTTTGCGTTCGTGTAAAAAAAAATGTACGTGTTAATATTTATGTGCAGGGCGAAGCTTGTTAGTCACGCGTTTTCCGGCACGTACGCGGCGCGTGCCGATAGCGACGGAAAGGATAAGGCCGACGTCACACTATCCATTTTTATCGGCGAAAACGAACCGGTAAAAACGGATAGTGTGACAGCAGCCTAAAGGCCTGCTGTCTTCTGTTCTAGTTTCGAGAAATGTGTAGCCAATCAACTTGCGTCCATTCCATAAAAGCATTTCTCGAAGCTAGTACTTGGACCAGGTTCTAGCATCGTGGACACAGGCCTTAAGAATAAAATGAGCAGGGGCTCGATTCTCGAATTCGTTCGAAAGAGAAACGTATGCGAAAATTCTTCTCTCACGGAAAAGTTGAAAGTCGATTGGTTACAAATCATGCGAATAGCCAATCAACTTGAAACTCTTCCGTAAGAGCAGAAGTTTCGCATACGTTTCTCCTTCGAATGAATTCAAGAATCGAACGCCAGTGCGTCCGTCGCAAGACTGGCTCGGCTACGGAGATGATATAGTTCGTTACCTGTCACGCGCGGGCAGGACACCCGGTATGCCTGCGCGGAGCGCGCGCTGCAACGCCGGGTCCCGGGCGGTGAGATTGCCGAAGATATCCTGGCGATGCGTTATTTGCGCCTGATAAGCGGCTATCAGGGCCGCCGCCTGCTCAGTGCGGTACTTCCGGGCTAGCAGGAAGCGCGTGATATACTCGTCCGTGCAATGCTCCAGGTCTGGGAACAGCAAACGGCGGCCGTCATTGGCGATGCTACTCGCGATCGGAAGTAATTCGAATGCAAATAATCCCCGGAAGCGTAATACGCGACATACGCCGAACATATTAATATTCTTTTCCAATCGTCGACCCTTCGCGTTTTCGTAATTAATTGAGGCAACGTTAACCTTCGTAGAAGTGGCTATAAATATCTTCGGTTGACCGAACGATAGAATAGCTGGGCTTTCGTACTTTGTCTCCCGTTCATTCGATCATCACTGCGGGTCGCCTTGTACTTTGATCTTGTGTTGAAGGTCGTCTCAAGGTGTGATCTTGAGAAATTGTGCAATCGTTTCTAAGTCTAAGCCTGAATTTGAGACGATCTTGAATATAAAATTAAATGTAAAATAAATATTATCGCTCAAATATACTATTTAAATGAGGCGCAAAGTCCTCCCAGATGGCACAGTAAATTCGCAAAGTATTCTTCAAGTTTTCTGCCTAATGTGGGGTCTACAATGTAGTCTCAGAGTCGTAGTTGACTATGATTGGTCAATTCTTATGTGTCTAACTGAATTAACTAATTACAGTCGGTTATTCTTACAACTGCCACTCTGGGACTCGCATTGTAGACCCCGCATTTCTAAATTGTAATCCTTCAGGAATTCATAGAAGAACACGATAAGAATGATTGGGAAAATTGCACGTACCATAATGAACTTCTGGCGAATACTTCAAGACGAACTGATCGTAGCTGATTCAAGAATTCTTCTGATATTCAGTTTTCTAATTCTGCAGGTATTTCCTTTAAAATGAATTCTTTATGAACTTACGTTTACCTTTGTGCTATCTGGGATCCTTACAGTAAACCACTTCTAGGAAGGCTTAGATAATAAAAATAACTTCCCTCGGAAGGATTATAACAGATTCCTCTCAGACGAAAACTGCAGTTTCAACGTCAAACCGGTAGATTTGTTGAAACGTTAAAATGACACGCTTAGATATTTTTGTAAATACACGGAGAGAATTTTCCCTTAAAATTTATCCCAAAGAACTTTATGATACTACAATAATAAAATGTATACTAAGTATAATTACAAGTGTGAAATGTACGGTAAATTTTTAATTAAAAATTAAAACACGATCACATGATTGTCAGGATAAATTTTAAGAGAAATTCTCTCCGTGTAGTAGACCCAATAAAGTCCGTTGGCAGTCATTGCAGTTTCACCTCACCTACATCCGGCATTTGTCGAAGTATAGACCTGACAGTCTTAATAGCCAGCTTCTTATCACGTTTATCGAATCTGCCGCCCTCTTCGTAAATGCTAAACGCCAAACTGCTGCGACCACGAGCGGGATCGCACCACATATATTCGCAGTACTCGGACATCTTTCCTCCCCTTTCCGGAGACACGCGTCAATGATCTGAAACATTGCAACAAGACAACAAATTTGAAGTCAATAGATGAAACACAGGACCGATATGAATCTAATGAAATACGAATAATTATAATACGTCATTTCTTTCTGCTCAGAGGTGGGTCTTATCTACCCTAGTTGCACAGTGCATTGGCTAAACATTGGCTAAGCATTGGTCCAATGTTGGTTATATTAGAAATGCATTGGCCGATATTGTCCAAATATAAGCCAATATTGGCCATGGAATAAATGTAAATGTTGCACGATAATAATTATATAATATTAGATTTATATTGGAAGTGCATTGACCCATTCTACCAGTTCTACTGCGTTGGTAGAAACGGGCATTAGAAAGACAAAAGGACGCGCTCGTTCCGCCTGAAAAATGCGCGCGCGGAAACGCTTATCGCGGAGCCGCTGATGTTTCGTTTCCATTTCCGACTTATTTAATTTACGTGACCCCTCACCGGGACGGCACGGGTTTGTGTTTTATTATCAACGAGACGGACAACGAGCGAGCGACACGAGCGAGGAGAAACGCGCCCGTTGGCAAAAGCGCGACGCGCTCTGAATCATACGTAGCGCGTCGCTCGACTACACACCGGGCAACAAAGAGAACGTGCGTTACGTCCGACGGCTGATTCGCAAAGTGGCCTACGTTAGCTTACGAGCCGCTCCCATTGAATAAATAACCCGCGATTTATCTCGTGAACGTTTCCCGTCTCGATAATTCGCGATTTCACGTTTCTCGATGCCGGGAGTCAACGCGAAATAGCGCGCGCGCGCGCGACTCGTACTCGTTATGTACTCGGAGGATAAGTTAAATCCGAAGAACATCTAGAGAGGTGGCATGTGCGAATCAAGATTTTTTTTATTATATCGATACTTTTTGGTTTGAATCCAAAAGAGCCAACCACGTTCTATTCTCACAGCCCCGGTGGTCGAGCTGGCTAAGACGCCCGTCACGGATTTTAGGGAGGTCCCAGGTTCGAATCCTGGCTGGGGTAATATTTTTCGCAATAAGAATTTTAATCGCCAGATATGGTCAACAAAATCACCAATATTGTTAATTACTACTGGCAACTTTTAAGAATATTCTTACTAGTTGATAAAAACATGGTCTACATCTTTGGCACATAATTGTACAGAAGATGAGCAGATGGAGGAAACACTAATGTTGCCAACATTAATGTTGCCTCGATCTGCTTATCTTCTCTGCAATTATGTGCCAAAGATGTAGACCATGTCTTTATAACATTAATGTTATTTAAAGACAAAGTGAAGCTAAAGAAGCATTCTATAGGATTTCTGATGATTGTAGGTACATTTTATTGATTCCCCTTAGGGTTACAAGGCGTTTTTGAAGGAACGTGCCCAAACCTCTTATAACACCTCTCTCTATATCCACTTCTCTATGTGGCGATCGAACGAAAAACCAACAATGTTTTGTTTGGTTTTGAACCCAGGTCTTCGGATTACCAGACCAGCGCACAATCCTCTGCGCCACGATCGCCAACTACAGAAATAGCTGGTATAATTTGACGTACTTAATCCAAGTAATAATTCATAACCAAGATTATTATTCCGACATGCTCAACAGTTGTATAACAATTACTAATATTTTATAAGACGTCTTTATTTCCGTTTTCATATATTCAGCGAAGAAATCAAAATTGATTCTGCATTGGGTAGTCGGACCCTTACGTATGTGGATCAAGATCCAGATGCATTAGATTGTATCGCTGTCGTAATTTCTGGTGCGATAAAGACATAAAGACATGGTCTACATCTTTGGCATATAATTGTAGAGAAGAGGAGCAGATCGAGGCAACATTAATGTTATTTAAAGACAAAGTGAAGCTAAAGAAGCATTCTGTAGGATTTCTGATGATTTATAACTCGTTTTATACGGAAATAACAGACGCACTTAAAATGATAGTAAATTTATTCACAAGATTATTTCCCGAGGTTAGGTTAGCAGGTTGCTGTAGTTTTGCTGTGTTTGGAAAAACTGCCGTTGATGAAGACAGTGAGTAATCTTTTCTTTCCTTCTTATTATTAGTGGAAACATCGTATGCCTACCCCAGTGAGAAATGATTCGTCGATCGATGTCGATCCGCCATCGTTTCTAACTGAGTACAGATCAGTATATGATTTCTCCTTTTGTTTCAGGAAACGGCAATGAGCAACGTGAATCTAAGAAATCTGAACTTAACTTTGATGCTTCAGTTGCTGCGGTTTTAATAACGCTTACACTTGGCGCGAGACACTACCGTGTCTCGTGATAAACAGAAGCGCGACGAGGCTCGGACTCGAAGGATTTCATTTTGCATTTCACTTTTTCCCTCGCGCTAACAGCGATGCCCGGCGCATTGCCCCAAGGATGATTCACCAGGGGAACCGTCCTTGCATGAAGACGAGCGTCATGCGAGCGCTCTTTCGACCGGTTCGGAATAATTATTTCGCGAAAGTTTCGCATGACCTTGCAACGGGAGAGCGAGCGAGCGAGCGATCGATCGATTTCGCGATCCCTTACACTTTCCAAGCGGCCGGCCCGGTCGAGACGCGCGCAGTCGAATTAATCACCTCGGGACACGACATTTTGAGCAAAAAATCAGATTTTCCGTCAGTGCAGCGCGAAGTCTTGCCGAGACATCGCGATCGCGACAAAGTCGAATCGGAAAACGAAGCTATATGCGTTCGCGTTTCTGCGAGAAAATCGAAGAAGATTGAGGGACAGATTTGACTTTCATTTTAAAATCAATTATACGATGTTGATTATTATCAACGCTAACGAGCCGCGATGAATGAAGCGATGAGAGCCAAGATAATCCGCGAATGTTGATGAATGAAATTGAGAACGGTCGCGATATCCTGAGCGGCGAGCCGGAGCCGGTTTCAGAAACGGTACTCGGGCGTCTCGTAAGTTGATGAAGAACGTAAAGTCATCAAAATCGTTGCCCGCGTATAAATTATGTCGCAGAGTTTTCCTGTCGCAGGTCACTGATCTCGAATCCGTGATACACGGCAGAAATATTCCATATACGTAGCTGTTTCGATGAATTGCGCTGATTGTGTATCCGATTAATAGATGCCCATTCGAGAAGACAAATAGAAATCTAATGAAAGCAACATTCGTCAAAACAGGCCTGCACAACGTGGCCTAATTCGTGCCGTTACGTCAGACTTATTTCTGTCTCGGTGAAGCTTACCGAACCGATAATTATTGCCTCGGCAACGGGCCTACCAGTATGCAAATTAAAAGCGACGGGGAGAAAGAAGAAAAGTAGACGCGAAGAACGATTACGTAAGGATTACAAAGCCTCGGTAGAAGTGGGTAAAAATCGGCGTGAAAGAGAAGGCGCAAGGTACACGGTACTTACAGCGTACGCGGAACCCCTTGTGTCCAGGTCCCGGAGGGTAGAGAAATTCTCGATTCCTAATCGGCGAACGCGATGGCGAACGAAATCGTCGATGTACCTGACGCGTCCGAGCGAGCTGTGCGCGCGATGAAGAGTCACTTGGACTCGCGGCGGCCGATTCGTTCGAAAGTGTCAGAGCGTTGAGAAATACGAGACGGAGAGCGAGGGGTAATAACCACAACGGGATTATTACGGTGCGAGAGAGACAAAAAGAAACGGAACGGAGAGAGAGAGAAAGAGAGGGGAGGGACAGAGAGGGAGAGAGCGAAAGAGAGAGGAAAGCCCGAAGCCGGTTACCGATTTGCCGTTGACTCACCGGCTCCGTGTTCGCCTTGCACCCCCGCTATTGTGATCTCGTCGTTGCGATCCCCGAAAACTTGTTCACGGTCCACTAGGTGACTAGACGCGGAGTATCGCGTGGCGCGCGACTGGCGCCGTGATTATCGACGAGCGGAAGGTCGTCGGGGAGACGTGAGTGGGTGGCTGAAGTATACATAACTTTTGCATTACGAATCGAGAGATTGTCTTGGGGCATTTCTAGGATTTTAGTCCGTGAAATTTCTGTCTGTCTGGGCGAGGGGAAAAGAGTTTTCTTGGGGTGGATTTCAAAAGGTCCCGTGCGACACCGCAAGATTGTAGCAACGATAAAATGTCAGCTTTCAGAAATATGAACATATAACATTGTAGTAATGGTTCAACATATTATATTATTGTAGATTTGACACAAGTCGGCATAATAGCTTCATTAATTTAATTTAATCCAAATAAAATAAACGGCACGATTTTTCACATAAATTCATACAACAGCACGTAAAGGAGAATTTTTGCTCTTTGCAAACTTATTTATACTTGTATGTATAATAATAAGTAAAGGGAGTTCCCTATTATGAGATAGGCTCTTAATATGTATATAATGTATAAAATGTATAAAAAATAGTATATGGCAATATTACACATTCTAATATATTTTTTGAAAGATAAGAAACAATTTGGAGAACAACTTAAGAGAACACAAACTGTAACAAGAACGTTCTATATACAGGGTGAGTCTTTCCATATTCGACAAAATTTTTGAGAAGGTAGAACGGATCGAGATGAACGGAAAAGTCCTGTACCATTTTGCAATTTTCGTAATAGTTAACGAGTAATTAATTATGAAAAATCGTTGTCTTAGGCCGGCCTACCGCCCAATTCGAGCGCGTGGCAAGATGTGACCGCCTGGCGATCGATATTGCTATGCGCACATCTCGCCACGCGCTC
>NW_011967179.1:786193-816640 GCF_000949405.1 Vollenhovia emeryi | reverse complement strand
TGCGCACATCTCGCCACGCGCTCGAATTGGGCGGTAGGCCGGCCTAAGACAACGATTTTTAATAATTAATTACTCGTTAACTATTATAAAAATTGCAAAATGGTACAGGACTTTTCCGATCATCTCGATCCGTTCTACCTTCTCAAAAATTTTGTCGGATATGGAAAGACTCACCCTGTATATGTGTCGTTTTAATATATAAAAAAACAATTTATAGCCAGTTTTTCTAACACCTGTAATTTAGAAGCAAATTATAAAATTATAAAAATTTTACTCTTATCGAACATATTGCGCTAAAGATCTTTGTGTCGGAAAAGTTATGATAAACATTCCAAATTACTCCACATTTTTAAAAAAATTAGAAAAACAATTTAAGAAAGTACTTATAAACTGTAACAAGGACATTATCATTACTCGTGCCGTTCCATTATGAAAAAAAAAATTATGTTTAATATCTGTAATTTGGAGAGAAATTATTCTTATCAAGCATAATGCATCGACGACCGTCGTTTCTAATAGCAACAATACGTTGTAAAAATATAACTCGGAATGTTCCCATTATAGTTTCAATTTGTGTGGTCTTGTTTTAAAAATAATAAATTCAAGTATCGCAGTTTTTATAGATTATTGAAGAGGAAAGAAGTGCACAAAGTATATTTAAAGTTTTCTGTAAAACTTATACCTTATTTGTAAATAATAAGTTCATTCAGTCATAAGCAAAAATAAATATATATACTGCATGTAGAATAATTCGAAAAGTTGTCCGCAATATTTTTTAAATGTTGCTATAACATTGTTCAAACTACATAGCAAATTTAAGTTTCTTGTCAGATCACGTGACCTGAATGACATCTCGATAAGAGTAGGATCAATATCCACATAACTCGAGATTCAAATTAAATATTGAATATGGATGACTTTATATGAAAAATTGAATATAGATGATCCAGATGAATTCTCGCTCCGAACAACGTTCTACGCTGCGCACGGAATATTGCGCATAAAAGTTAGCACACTGCATTTGTCACAAAAAAAAAAACAACGTGTCGTTAGCATGCGTCTGATTGATCTACAGACGCGCAGAAAATTGCCAGATGTCCGTCACGAAACTTTCATTGTCGCACGATAGCGCGCGATGAAAAATAAGTGACGCATCGTCTCAATCGCTCCAGAAACGCAGAAGCTTCGATGTAGCTTTTCGCCAACTGTTCGATGCGCGCATTCCTCTGCACGTATAATATTATACTGACGATATGCACAATGTGCGATGCAATGCGGATAAGGAACGAATGCACAGTAGATTGCCGCGTAATCCAAGCTAATGCTCGTAAATCTTACACCGTTGCGCAATCAGGACGCAAATATACCTTGCGCTTCAACCGTGCTTTAATTGTATTCTCGGCTAACAGTTGAACGATCACACCGTAATCCGTGATCGTAACGGATTTTCAAGCACGTAGTTTATATACAATGGAGATTTTGTGTGCACTCCTGTTTGCAGGGTTGGGAAAGTTACTTTATAAAAGTGTCTAGTTACAGTTACAGTTTTTTTCGCTAAAAGTGTAACTAGTTACAGTTACAAGTTACCAATTCTGAAAAGTAACGCGTTACAGTTACAGCTACTCAAAAAGTAACGAGTCGTCACTTTGCAGTTACTTTCTTGCAATAAAAGTAAAGATAT
Organism: Vollenhovia emeryi; assembly: GCF_000949405.1. Classification (NCBI taxonomy): domain Eukaryota; kingdom Metazoa; phylum Arthropoda; class Insecta; order Hymenoptera; family Formicidae; genus Vollenhovia; species Vollenhovia emeryi. Next base: position 814,959 of record NW_011967179.1, on the reverse strand, counting down.
ATCAAATCTGCGTGTGAATTTTAAAGTGACGATAAAGGCGTTTATGTTTGATGCAAAGCCTAATACGATCTGTGGAGGTTTAAAAAATATATAAAATAATTATTAATGTAACTGAGTTAAGTTACAGTTACAGATGGAGGGAAAGTAACGAAGTTAAGTTAGAGTTACCAAGAAAAAGTAATTGTAACGGCAACTTCGTTACAAGTAACGAATTACTCCCCAACCCTGCCAACTTGTATACACTGACAATGGGTAAGAAAAGTGTTGAATAAAGGAATATATTTCTTGAGATTAAATTACATGCGGCTGTCACGAACTGTCGAGCAACTGTTTATTAATTAAAAATATATATGTTTCGCTAAATATAATAAATATTACGTTTGTTTAACTTAAAAACATACCCATTTTTTAATTAAAAAAATAAGCTAAACATATTTGGTCATATCGACAACCTTTTTTTCAGTGTTTCTCACCTAAAAATAAAGTTAATGACTATAATATAATTTCTCCCTTGCTCAGTTTTGAAATAGTTTTGAATAGTTTCATTTAGAATGTAAAATTGTTTAATTAGAAGTCGGAAGGTGTATTAAAAATTAATCTCGCGTACGTAGGTAATATTTTGCGGACGCTTCTAATTCTTTTTACTCGAAAAAAAATTAAGGACCCCTAGATTTTGAATTAGCGAACATAAAATTGTGGATGTATTAAAAACTAGAAACTAGGTGTATTAAAAATTAAACGTGTTTCTCGCAATGTTTTAGGAACAAAACACGCATGTTGTTTGCTACAACGCGATGGTGTCGCAACCCCGAAGAACGTAAAAAATACATAACTTTGCGCGCGCTTCTATTTGTATGCCTGAAAAATTAACGACGACCAGCCCCGTCGCTTACCTTTCAAATAGCATACGTGAAATTGTATAATTGGATTAGAAGATTAAAAATTAAGCATGTTTCTTTTTACGCGACGCTTCAGAAAAGTAAGTCGCTCATTTATCAAGCTACGCGATAGCGTAGCAACTTCGGAGTACATAAATTACTTAATTTTGCATACACATTTATTCGCGTGCCTGAAAATAAATTAATGTCCGCCCTCCTCGTCGATCAATTTTGAAACAGCGTAAAATTGCGGAATTGGATTACGAGGTTCATTAAAAATTAAACACGCTGCCTCGAGGATAAGACTCCATTAGCGTCTATCTATGGACATACGATACGTAGTGTATTCGAGTATGCATGACTCAACTATGTCAACCCGTGCGCCAGTCATTAGTTGCAAAATCTTGACTTTTCTCGTCAGTGCCGTCGAATCGCTTATTAGAGGAATATTATTTTGGAAATGCGCGCGAAAATAACGCAGTCCGCGTGCACTTATGTAACGCGAGGCTAAAGAATGGATAAATTATAGATAAACGCGGCGACCTTGCCGATAACTTTTGTCGGTTAACCCGATAACATACGTAGGCCAAAGTGCAGCGAAACTGTAAAAAAAAAACGACCGATAAAGATACAATTTTCCGGATTTCACCGATGCGTTTCTGTAACGATTTTGCAAACGTTCTTCCTTCGAGCGGAAGTCGCTCGGCTTTGTCCGAAACGCGCTTTCGTGTTCGTCCGTGAGACGCGTGACGATGCAATAGCAGGTACATGCATATCACGCGTCTGTGCGAGGAAGAAGTTGCGTAATATGTAACGGTAAAAACGCCGTATGGCAGCAATAAGAAGTTGCCTGTTTCCTCCGCTCGCGCAATGAGAGTCTACCGTTCGTTACAAGTTCGGTAATTAGCACGTAAAAAGTATCCTCTAATCTGCGCAGCCCATCAGTCGTAAAAGTATCGCACTTGAAACATTGTGGATATAGAATTTTAACAATTAGGTTGAGTAATCCGATCCAACTGGTTGCAGGAAAATATCCTTTATTGTCACACAACGTTTTCGTAGGTCGGCGGGTGGCATGTGGTTAAATGCCAGTAAATTAACTTATTTATTTAATTTAACTTATTAATGTATCCCGACGTTCTCATTTCTGTCCTAGTAGGCCTAATGGCATTTAATCGCCGACTTGATGCTACAAAATACACTTGAAAAGGGCCAAAACCCATGGCCGAAACGTTGTGTGACAATAAAGGATATTTTCCTGCAGCCAGTTGTGTCGGATTACTCAACCTAATTTTTAATTAATCACTGGCGTTTTAATTGTTCCAAATTGTGATAGAATTTTAAGATGGGTCGCATTTCATAAATTTCGTATATTAAATAAATTAGTATGGCTCGTATGTGTTAAACACAAATTTCAAAGAATTTAAAGGACTCAGAGCCGTGACAGGGTGGTAGTGTCCAGAATATTTAGACACTACCACCCTGTCACGGCTCTGAGTCCTTTAAATTCTTTAAAATTTCGTATATTACTTAATATAAAGCTGGATAGATTATGCAGTTCTCTTAACAGAAAACAGAACGAGACTTTTAAACGTATATCGGACGACTTTAAATGGATAAATGCATGCATAAGTGTGAGGGAGATTTAGCGAAACGCTAAAGAAATAGAGATAAAAAATGGATACATTATTTATAAAACGTAAAAAGCAATATACATATAATTAATACGATTATATATGAAAAAAGAACAGTAAAAATTGAACATCACACAAGAATCGGCCAATGCGTGTCTAAGGCAAGATGTAGGTAGCCTATGCTTGTAATTTATTAAAATGTGAATCCATATACCGCTTCTTTCCACATTTGTCCCGCGCGCCGCTTTCTTTTCGGACATAACGCAGTTTTCTCATGGGTGGAGTTATTATCGTCGGTAAATATTGATTCAATTTGGAAGAATATTACCAGAAATCTTTCCGCGAGTAAAAAACGTCAGACACAAAGGAAATTAAAATGTCCACTAAACAAGGAGAAAATGTTACATAGTAAAGTTTAAAATAAAGATTTTCGTATCTAATACAAGAATGTTGAAAGGTATTGAATAGGTAAAATCTGTTGGGTCTAAACATAAATAAATTGGGCACACAACATCTAAATCATTGTAGCTGTGAGATTTTTTTTTCATTTCTGAGATAAGACATTCGTGAAACGCCAGGGGCTCTTACAATTAATATCGGCACGTTACGTCTCGTTCTGCTCAAATCGCGTTATCGCCCCTTAGGGGCTCCGTTAAGTGAGCGCCGATAAAACGGCGTTATTACTCACGTAACCGGTATTACAGCCCGATGATGGGGGCCGATCGATTCCCGCGTCAGTTTACACGTCGCTTCCAGTTGTTCTTTCTCTACGTACACGTAAGTACATGTTTCGTTAGTACCTAACTGCTCTACGGGTGACACTGCATCTTAAAAAGTGCCGCAAAATGTGATCAAAGGAGAAAGATATTTAAAGAAGAAGAGACCTTTCCACGAAACATTTTTAGAGCGAGCACACGTGTACGAATACTTTTTGTAAAAAGAAAAAGAAAGAAAGAGCAGCAGGCATTGTTTTTAGCGTGCACTTACAAATGTTGCACGATACATTTCTTAGGTTCGCGTTCTTTTTTTCACAGCTCTGAACGTCTCTGTGTGGCGCACTTTCACCAATTTTGCCGGATTGCAACAGGCGCAATCGCGCATTGTGACGTAATAAATTTTATGGCACGTTATTGTTATAGAGATTGTTCGGGGAGTACTGCGTCGCAAATGTTCCTACGGCCGTTAGATGATGTAATTTCAGATTAAGGAAGAGATAACTAAAATATTGCGGCCTCGAATGTCCACTGACCTTTGTCAGAGTTTTATCCCGACTCCGCGTGATCCGAACAAAAAGTGGACATTGAAATATTTACCGGAAGTATTACGATACCTCGACGCTGAAATCTAAAGTGCGTAACCAAATACGAAAATTTATGCCTTTGTATATATTTACACGGATTGAAAGCGGATACGAGCAAATGTAAACACGTATCAACTTTGCGCGTTTTTTTATTTAAATCGCATATTTTTTATTTAAACATAATTTATTGAAGTAAAAAGTATATGATAAAAAAATATAGACGAGAGTCCCCTATTATGAGATAGAATATGAGATAGCGGAGTTTCTCCTAAATTAATAGGCATCATCAGTTGATGCCAAAATAAATTTATTGCCCTTGGAGCGAAGTCCGTTTAGTGGAAAATTCATTGTTAGTAATCGTTGCGAAAAGAGATTTGTGATTGAATTTTAATTATATTGAAGTAAAAAGTGTATGATAAAAAATATAGAAGAGTCCCCTATTATGAGATAGGATCCTAATATGAGACACAGCGGAGAGTCTCTTCAATAGGCATCATCAGTTGACGCCACAATGGATTTATTGCGCTTGAGGCGAAATCCGTTTAGTCGAAAATTTATTGTTAGATCGTGTAATCGTTGCGATAAGAGATTTGCGATTGAATTTGGGTGTTGAAAACCTGCTGTCTCGTATTAGAAATCTATCTCACAATAGAGAACTTTTCCTTATAAATATACAGATGTATCCGAGTTTCCGCCATTCTCTTTTGGCAAACAACTATGAACTGACAATTTGGCGAGATTCGTCGTTGTATATAATATTCATATTCGTAGTTATACGTACGATTTATACGTATTTAGTCGAGGAAGTAGGAGGTCGTCGGGATCATATCGATGACGAAAACCACCGGAGACGTCACACAACGCGCCACAGGCTCGCGGGAGAAACTTTCGTAGGACTTTCTTACTTCGCACTACGCGCCGCAGCGGACGAGCGGGCGGGTTTTGGGGGGATCCGTCCCAGAGGAGCGCAGATAGGCCCGGGAATCACACCGCGATCGGGAAACGCCGCACATTCGCGGGGCTTGATCGTCGCCCGGTGATTATTGCTCGGGAATTCCCGCGTCGCGTTCCGCGGATTTGCGCGCGTGCCGATTCGACCGCTACGTGCGCGCGTCAACCGTCGAGAAAACGCCGCTCGAAACAGTCGAAACGTCCGCTGGGCGAACAGGGACGTCAGGTAGAAGGATTTTTCCCACCACTCGATCGTCCCCGCCACTACGGTCGGAGCGCCACGTGACCGCCGCGGACAGACTCGAGTCTGGGACCGACGGCAAGTCGTTGAAGTCTTTTTCGCTCCTTCTTACGTCTCTTCTTGTAGTCTAAAAGAAATTAAACAGAAGCGAAATTATAAATTGTAAAATATTTATATAATATGCAATAATTCTCCGCAGTCTCCATATCGCAGAAACCCGGTCAAAAATTGTTCATACATTGAGCAAAGTTGCTTGACAACGCTTGGCTGGCAAATCCTAATTAAAGAAATCCATTGCGAAAAATATTACCCCAGCCAGGGTTTGAACCTGGACCTCCCTACACTCTAGGCTGAGGTGATATTTTTCACAGTGAATCTCTTCAATTAGAATTTGCCAGCCAAGCGTCGTCAAGCAATTTTCTGGTTAATCAATTACTGACGTTAAATAATTCTTCACGTTATGAATAAATATATATATATAATTATATAACTTTCATAGATTTATACATGCTTTTATATGAAAAAATTTTTAATGTGAAAAATTGCGCAATTTATAATTATATATAATTATGTATAATTGTACAACATTATGTAGATATACAACGTTATATAAGGTCGTTGAAATCGTCTTAACATATGCTATGCTTAACATATGCTAAGCTAACATATGCTTGCACTAAAAATAAAAAAAGTATAACATGTCATTTAATAAATAGAGGTGTCCTTGAAATCTCCGAAGCATCTCCACTTTTTGATAAAATATTACTAACATGTTATAGCTCCCTTGATATAGTACTAAACTAGTATCTAAAGATAGCGGAGATATTCGAGGTAGACGAAGTTATCGCCTCACCCTGTTTAATTATAAATGAACAATTCTTTCTCTTAAAAAATTTTGCATATAAAAGCATGTATAAATTTATAAAACTATATACACCGAGAGAATTTTCTCTCAAAATTTATCCTGAAAATCATGTGACCGTGGGACAATATGGCATTTTGAAGAGCTTTATGAGTTTTTTTGAAATTTTACCATACGTTTTCCTAGTAAAATGTATACTAATTATGATTGTAACTACTAATATAATAATACTAATTATGACTAGTAAAATGTACGATAAAATTTCAAGAAACCCTCATAAAGTTCTTTAAAATGTCATGTTGTCCCACAATTACATTATTTTCAGGGTAAATTTTAAAAGAAAATTCTCTCCGTGTAGAGCTGCGTAGAATTGTATAGAATTATATAGAAATATATAGAAATTCACACTGTAAAAATATGTATGGACGTATTTCATGTCTAATTTTATATAATACTATACACATATTTATGCATGGTCATGCGTGAAAAAATTTTTACCGGGAACAAATGCTGGTGTCCCCGCGGCACGGCAGGCGAAGCGATATCGATCAGTTTCACGGCAAACATCTGTAAATAATTGAGTCGACTTGGAGACAATTTATTTGTCGCGTGCTTCGTATCCCATTCTCTTTCAGAGTACATCGGAATGACGGACCCAGGAACGCCAGGCGCTCGCTTGAGTACGCACGCTACTGTGAGTCACGTGACGGGCGCCGCCGCGCACGCGCGAAAAATCCCCCGTCCGGCCATTGCTGCGCGATTCGAAATATGCGGAGGATGCGGCCGGCCGACATGACTGGAACCCGCCGCTCGATGAATACAATGACAGATTGACCCACGGCTCAGGGTCGTGACTACAACGAAGCCGGACAAACAAACCCGAAGGTAATTGTACGTACACCGCCGCGGCGCGGCGAATCGATAAAAGAATATTATCACCTTGAAGCATCGACCGATTGTCACCTCAGTGTTGTGCCTGCGTTAGTCACACGGGATTATGTTAATCTATGTAAAACAGTCATCGGATGAATAAGGGCTGTACGAATGAAGCACAATTGACACGGGAGTTGCAACATTAGTCATTAATATTGCGCGTCTCGTATTAGTCCACTGGATTCGTCAATTCCCGGCTTATCTCTTGTTTAAGGTAAACTTATTTGTTGTGTAATTGCGATGCGTTTATTTATGTAATATTATTTCTGAACAGTTTACTCTTGAGCAGTTATTTGGCACTTTATAGCCCCGCGTTCGCTTTCATTATCAATTCTTTTTATTTAAAATATAAATTAATAATTGAGATCAAGTGTAGAATGTTTTTATTTAAATTAGCATTCTTTTTATTAATATAAAATTATAATTTCCGTAATATCCTGGAGAATTATAACTAGATTGAGAGACAATTCGAGATTACCGAAATGCAATCGCGAAATTTTATTGTAAATTTAAATTGTTTACCCTAGAATACGCGGTACAACATTTCTTTTCTCTGTCAGTAATATCAAACTCTGTATCTTGTCGTTGCAACAAAGTTTAATTCTGCAAAGAAACTTCATTGCCGACAAAGTATTACTATGTAGTTTTAACATTACCGACTGTGTTCCGATGACGCGAATGAGTGCTGTATGGATATTCAAAGCAGTCTTTTTAGCCACAGATTATTTACAGATTTCGAGTCCTTATCAAAGACAAGGGAGTAAAAATGCCACGCAAAAATATAACAAGATTTCTTAAAATCTTTCATAATTTTATAGCAGAAACTTTGTTAAACTAATAGTAAGATTTCCTATTTAAATGTATTTGCTTTTCTATCTTACATAATTAAAGTTTCAAAAGAAAATACTTAAGAAATAGCAGAAACATATAGTAATCTTTTCTCCGCGTGCGCATTGAATACGATTGGAGTAAAGCAAAGAGATCAAAATAATCCTTAAAGTGTATGGGACACGTAATTGTGAAAGTGTGTTGGTTATTCCGGTTAATCTCTCACGAGCAATATCAGAATTATCGCACCTAGAAAAAAGATTATAGTTAGGTTAAACAAATGAGATTCGTTGAAATCACGTTTCTTTGAATCTACTAAATCTTTCTTTACTTCTACTAAAACATTAGCTAGATTTGAAGAAATAGATGTGAATTCTCTTAGAAACTCCAGTCTTGATGAAATAAAATTTTGGTTAAGGTAAAGAAATAATTTCTTTGAAATTAAATAAGAGCCTAGTGTCAAAATTCAAACAAATTGGTTGGATTTCAAACAAACTTTTTTCTAGGTGTAAATCGTATCACGATTTACTCGTGGATTATTTACATAACTCAGCTCACAATTAGATAAGATTTTTATCATTGTATTTAGTACGCCAGAATCACTATAATATACTCGCAAACTTTCTCTTTCGGGCGCGTCTTTAAACGGTATATTCGGTGATGAAAACTGAATCTCTCTGTTTGAAGAAGTTTGTAGACAGTAAAATGGTTTAGGCAATATCCTTTTATTTCGAGTCTCCACTAATTATCTGTTTTGTGCTTATACTCATGTGCTTATACTCATGTTTAAATTATTTGTTAATTTTTTATTTGAAAACCGTTGCGTACAACTTTGCAACAATGTTGTTGCAAGTTGAAATACCTGCAGTGATTTTTCAGAGACATATCATTATATTATACGTTCCGAATACTTTTAACATCTTATTGAAGAGAACTGCCAAGTTAACTTATTTAATACAAAATTTAATATTAAAAATTAAGTTCCAAGACTTTTAATTATTTTCGAAAACCGACGGTTGGGACGCGGTTTTCGACCCCATTGTCGTCGATTCGACGTTGATTCGACGTTAGTGTTCTCACTGGGTATAAAATATGAAGGAAGATTGATCTTTCAATTATCATTTTAAGTACATGTTTAAATGTTTTGATGGAATATTCTACCGAGATTTCCTGAGACTCAAATTATTTTTATTAGGAGACAATGAATAAACATCAGGCGTTTCACTGTCTTACGGCAAATTTTTACGCAACACTGATAACGGATTGATTACAAATTTCTTCAGATTGCGTAAAACCAAAATCCAGCGTACTGAAATATCGTCGATATCCTCTCACGAAAAAAAGCACAAAATATAATGCTTAAGAGATCCCGGACTATTTCGATTTTTACCAAAACACCTAATAAACATGTTTATCTCACACGAACAAGCATATTCTGACATATTTTCTTATCGTACACAAATACAATGTACGTGAGAATCTTGACGGCTTCTACTCGTTAGCTTTAGTTGCAAGTCATTACGACGTGGATTCACTTGCGCTCCAACATGATATCGTGCGATATCGCGCGTTTTGACGAGCAAAATATCTGGTTTTTGTATCCGGGAGCAGAGATCCGGAGAATCATACAATCTGTGGTATTACTGACCTCTTATGCAACATGCACACGGACTTTTCAGTGACATATCATTATATCATATCATTTGTTGCGAGATCTGTCATTCTTTACAAGGAACGAATTCGTTAATTTACAAAGTTCACGAATTTGTGGTTAACTAAATTGTAACATATTGTATAAGCTTAGATATAACATTATATAACAAATTGTATTGTATTTCTCTACCGGTGAGAGTGTGTAGATTCTATTTAATGTTAATTACATTGTTTCGTAATTTCATTATTTCAATTCGACGAAGATCGATATAACGGACTTACGCGTGCGCCTGCGTTATTTGGTCACTATTTAACATTTACTTTTAGAATTTACCGAAAATTCGATATAGCTTGCGCGCCGTAATCTTACATACAAATAATATCGTGCGCCTGTATAATTTTTTTCGACAAATATGAAAACTTTTCCCTCACGCATAGTCTGCGAATGCAACTCTCAAAACTTTTTCCAATAGGCAATTTAAAATTTTGCTTAAATTGTCTCGTCTTTATTTCAGTTATAGTATTCAAATTACTCCCTCGCTAAAAGTTTCAGTTTCCTTCGCGCGTTCGTCCTCTTTCTTTCTAATTTTTCATTTTTCTCGCAAAGACTTTGAAAATTTGCCGCAGCTCGTGGCGCTTCGCGCGTCTTAATTGTCGAAGAAGGAAGAAAAAAAGAACTGCACGGCGCTCTCGAGAATCGCGAAGCTCTTTTCCGTTCGGCGCGCGCGCTGCGCTTCTCCCACCGAATAGAAAGAAGATAATTCTCGTTAGCCTTGATAGGACTAAATCGTTAGAACGTCGGGCGCTACAGTTCCCGCGCTTAACAATTGCAGTTCTCCGTGCCCGGCTGGAGCATTCGCGCATCGTCGATCGCGGTAAGCGCATCATTGTCGTAGCCGTATCCGTCTCGCAAAACCCGAACTTGCGCATCCGGCCCTAATCGCAGCCAGACGCGGCATTGATGTGTCGTCATTCTGATAATCGCCGACGTGTCGAACCAACGCTGCTATCGAACTTTTAATAGTACGCGCCGGTTCAGTGCGGCCAGTCGGTCGACGTTCGATTGTCAGTGCGTATCCGACGCAACGGCCGCGGCCTGACCACGCGACCAGGGGAGTGGTCATTATCTCCGACGTAACAAGCGAGGTAATAGAGATGCGAAGTGCGCCTTAGGAACGAAACGAACGCTCCTTATTTGCTCCGCGGCGACGATATTAAGTCGATCGCGCGAGACATCGATGCTCCCAGTGAGAAGTGATTCGTCGATTCGACATCGATCCGACATCGTTTTGACGAGTCACTTCTCACGCCGGGTTATATAAAGTTCTGTATTAATCGCATTAAAATTTTGTTGAGGCAACATGCTCTTTATCTTCCTCCTGTTTGCCTTGGATATCGTCGAACATCGTCTATATCGAAGGTCAGGGGGAATGCATGAAAATAATGCGACCCAGTGAGAAATGATTAGTCGAATTGACATCGATGCCGGCAAATTGACGTCGATTCGAGAGCGATCTGACGGCCGTGTCGATTCGACGTCGTTTCGACATCGATCGACGAGACGTTTCTCGCTGGGGAATATTCAAAGTTTCGTTAAGACGCGCGCGTCTAGCTTCGCTAGTTATTGCTTTTGTATATTCATGTTGCGTTTAGCATTGTCCTAGATATGCAGACCACTCCATGGCCCGTTTGTGTGTGTGTGTGTAAAAACACAACACGTAGTTCCGACTATGCATTCTTCGCGCGGTACACTGAACGATTGCTATGCGTCACTTAAAACGCTACATCTCTTATCTTTACCATATTTTCTGTACCGACGTTCTTCACGGGGTTATCTTGGATAATGTCGGCGGTACTGTAGCTTTCAAGCAACATAACTTCGAAAGTACTTGACGTTACAACTTTTTACGCTGATATTTACATTTATACTGTAGTAGTGAGTGCTACGATTGATACGAAGCACGTAAGAACGAGTTAGTGAAGAATCTCTTCCTAAACTTCTCTCGACATTGATCGCGAAAAATTATTACGGCGCACACGTTGAGAAAAAAAAGTTGTCGAGACGACTAAACTTGTTTAATCACTTCTTAATTTATATTTTTAAGTCAGACATGCGTCATTTCGGTCAAAACGTACACGGAGAGAATTTTTTCTCGAAATGTGCCCCGGAAATCATGTAATCCGTGGGACAACGTGGCATTTCGAAGAATCTCATGAGAGTCTTTTGAACTTTTGCCATACATTTTACTATAAGTAATTATGCTTACCCAGTGAGAAATGATTCGTCGGTCGATGACGAAATGATGTCGAAACGATGTCGAACCAACGTCAATTTGACGGTGTCGATGTCGACATTTCTCGCTGGGTATACATTTTGCTGGTAGAATGTACGGTAAAATTTCAAAAAAACTCTTATAAAGATCTTCAAAATGCCTTGTCGCCCCACGCTTACAGAATTCTCAGTAAATTGCAAGAGAAAATTTTGTCCGTGTAATATTTTTTTGCGAATTAATAAATTGCTTAAGGCCGCGACCGTCGTAGATAGTAAAATCGAGAAATGCTTTTTTGAGTAAACATTTCTTCTCACAAACGGTGTACAAAGGCAGGGATCTTTTTTTTCAAAACTTCTTCCCGCAATGGTTGCGGAAACGTGGTCGGCTGACGTCTAAGGACGACGTCGCGTCAGCGCAGTCTTTATCATCTCATTACCATGAAAGTCATTAAGTGTAATAAGTGTTCATCGTTGACCATTAAATGGTGGCAATTATTTATGTAACAGTCGGCGGGTTTGTCGGGCAGATTAAATTTTACATGCGATTACAATACCGTATTGTTGCGGTCAAGGTTCCCGATGAGGAAACCCAGCGTATCCCCGCCGGTGTAACCGTAGACGCGCGTCGCGTAGCACGCGAAGGATTTGGCGGTTCAACAACCGGTTGTTTCCCGACAAAAATTTGCCGCAGCGAGAACACGATCGCATCCGCGTGCTCTGGGAAAAAAGAGACAGTTATAACCCATTTTGGGGCCCACCATTAGTAATCGAATTATTTGGATTGTTCGTAACTCTACTCTGGGAAAAATTTTGACCGTTTTTTTTATGTAGTTAAGTAACTTAACATTTCGGTTATTGCCACTTAAGTGAAAATTATCTTTGCGTTACTGAATATCGACAAAACTAATTGAGAGAATTGATTAGTATTACTCTAATATCTTGGATACAGATAGAACGGCTAATTGTGATTTAGCTAAGTGAGATAAAATTCGTAAAAGATTAGAGTTACGAACAATCTAAATAATTCGATTACTAATTGTGAGCCCCAAAATGGGTTGTAACTGACTTTTTTCCCAGAGTGCATTTCGATTCGCGGCGAGATCGTACGTAATGTAAGTATATACGATTCATTGTGTCGTAGAAATCACGGAAGAGATACCGTTGAATTGAGAAGTTAAATAACTGCCCTGAGAAGTGCTCGTCTGCATCAACTCGCACGCGAAAAGACAGAATGGATTACGAAACGTTATCTAAGAGCCTAATTTTCCCGCTCTCAATAATGCGTGACTTCAAGATGACGTTAATTTAACGCTATTGGATGCCACGTTTGGAAATCTTTCTCCTCGGTTACACGAATACTTTCCCTGACAATTGGAAGACGAAAATCTCAAAAGTAGTATACATATCTGTATTCATTACGATTTCAAAAAGCAGTTGAATACGAAGCAAATTTATTCGTTTGCTGTTGATCTTTTCACGTATACATAGTTAAATATAGAATATCTGTATAAATTTTATGCTTATCTTATATGGATTATGTTTATCTTACATGAATTCTTAAATGAAAGAAATTTTCTGCGCAGTCAATTTATTATCATTTAATATCACTTTAATCAAAACGCTTTTTTAATATTTTGTTTGTCAGCGGCTGCAGTTTATCAAAAATAATATCAACAATAATATCAAAAATAAAAGCTTTATATACGAGATAATTTCAAATTGAACAAATATTTTATCATTGGAACTTATATAATCTCGTGAGAATAAAACAGTTGCAAAACTTTGTGTATTAAATAGATTTGCTTACATTGACTCTGGTTCAAGGCGAGTATACACCCAGTTTAATCGACTTAATTGCTTTACGCAAGACACATAAATATTGTGTGACAGTCTAATAAAATTTACTAGTTTTGCATCAGTTTTAATAAAAACAAGCATATTTTGTGTATTATCTAATTAAAATGAATAAATAATAATGCAGTAATATTAAATAATAATATTAAACATGTTCGTAAAATATTTAATGAATAATAAATAGATACCAAATAAACAAAAATTAATAAAAGTTGTTATTAGCGTTAATAATGCTAAGTAAATTTATTAAATTAACACACATCCATATTAATATTATATTTTGAAGCTCACTTTTTTCGAACGATGTATAATACAATTCATGTCAGACTTCAGAATAAAGTTTTATTTGTAGTTTTATGTACCACAAATAAATGCATTTGAAGAATTAAGATACACACATAACATATACATATATGTACATATATACGTGTACATAGAAATATAAAATTATAAATAAAGTTCTGAAATTTAATGTGAATAGATTAAAATGAGCTTGATATCACAAATACATGGTCACTCTGTATTTCTTTGAAAACGAAATTGGTTAATCGATTTATATCGCTTATGCGTGTCCGAACAAAAAGTCGCAATCGTCGAATTGCTGCTCTAAGCTATATTTTATTCAGGTTAAACAAAGCACATATCAAATCACTGAATGTGATTGACCTTAAATTGCGAAATTTAAAGATCAATAACACATTAAATACATATAACTGCAATTAAGAAACATTAATTTTCTACGCAATTTTATTCCATCTCACTTCAGTTTTAGAATTTTTCATATTTGTACACGGGAAAGAAAATAATGAACATGTTAACAGTAAAATAATGTATTATGTTGATAGTATACAATTGACAGCAGGCTAATTGCAAATGATCTTGTTAATTCAATTATAATAAAAGAAAAACTAAATAAATAGTTTACGCTTTTATTCCAATGTTATTTGTTATATATATTAAATTAATAAGATTATTTTATTGTAGTAGAATAAAAAGCCTATCACGACGTATCAATATCGAGTTCAATATAGAAACAAATAATGTTAAGCTTTAGCTAACAACAGTCTAATCAATTGTGCTATTAACGTTACATTTTTCGTATTTATTCCAATGTTGGTTTCTCGTGATATGATTTTTCAATCTACTACAATATCTCAGTATTTTATATTACCACTCATCGTACTAATGTGCACATTTGTTAAATTTGACAGAATTTCATCATGATGACGTACGTTCTAAACACCGTGGTCCATTTCGTCAATTTGGTGGCTTACAGCTTCACGCTGTATTATGCATTCAATGTATTGCACATTCCTTTTCTCGTAAACAAGTTCAGCAAGTTCGACCCTGGCCAATTCAAGTATTTAACGATGTGGGATGTGGTAAGTAGTATTTTCGGTTCACAATCAGTTATAAACTCGCTGTTTTCCTTCCATTGGATGAAATATCAGGTACATACAGGGTGTACAAAAAGTTCGGCAAAGGCTAAATATCTTGAAAATAAAGCGTTTTGGAGATAAATGTTTTAGACAAAAGTTATATGGTTTAAAAAGGCGCATTTAGTGAACGTATGAGTTTGCGTGGCGTTATTCAGGTCAGGCCCAAGGTCATCTTGAATATTTTAAATGGAACCCCCGATTGTTTATTATATTATCTTATTCTACTAATTAATATGAATAACTTTTGTCGGAAACCTGTTTCGATTGGCCTAATACTTTTTAAGATATTCAAGAGAAAATTTATAACTTTTTCAACGTTTAGCTCATAATATCTCGATAACTGTTTGTCGGAGAGAAAAGTAGTACAGGACTTTTTTTACTTGATTCGGTCTCAGAAATATGCTGTTTCAATAGTGCTCCAATTATTGCAAATTTTTGTCTATGGAAATTTTGTGTATGCTACAATATACACCCTGTATAATATATAATATAACGAGT
Source organism: Vollenhovia emeryi (assembly GCF_000949405.1). Classification (NCBI taxonomy): domain Eukaryota; kingdom Metazoa; phylum Arthropoda; class Insecta; order Hymenoptera; family Formicidae; genus Vollenhovia; species Vollenhovia emeryi. The sequence continues at coordinate 799,616 of NW_011967179.1, read as the reverse complement.
GCATTAATTATTTATTTATTATATAATACCATAGTGTGATAAGATGTATATATATAGTATGTAAAATGTTTAAAATACATAAAACATGTACAATAAGAATAGCTAATAAAACGAGCATATAAGAAGAGCAGCTTCAACGCAGCAAATATTTTTTACGTAATATCCGATTCACTTTAACTTCTACAACATAGATTTTTAGCGCTCTGAAATATATATTGATATCTCCTGAGAAATGGTGGTTTTTTTCTTGATACATTGCATAGCAGAAACTATAACACTTGTAACACTATAATTAATTATTACTAAATATTACATATATAAATTCAAATTTGCACACTTTTAGCTACTCTTAATACATACAAGACGTTCTTGCAATAGAAAATTTTTAAAACTTCGGAAAAATCTACCGTCTGGAAAGAATATTTTTTTAGCGTTACGAATACTTTTTATCTGTAACCGACAATGAGTTGTGAAAATGACCGGCAACCTTCGAGATATAAATATCGTAGTCATTTTCTATCGGGATTGGTCGATCAGAGTTTCAAATCGAGATTGAACGATTCTTATATGGAGAATAGCTTCCATACATCAAATCTATCAAGTTTTTTGTACAGTCAATTAATTTACGAATCGATTGTCTGAGTCCCCTGCTCGTGACATACATACAAACATATATGCATAACTGAGATAACTTTTTTGACGTCAATCGTTGCAAATTGCATATTTTAAATCAACAAGAAACTTTTTCGAATCGCAGATACAACAGGCTTTAAACAATATCTTTATTACGGCTAGAAATTTGATGCGGAATCAACGCATACAAAACGTTACGTCAGTGAATAAATAAATATCAATGCTCTTTTCTACGCTACTGTCATTGTGAATTATGACTTGAGAAATAGAAAATTATGTGAACTTGCATTATACATATATATACTTACATAACAGGGCAATAAGTTACTTTGTAAATTAACAAAACAAATTTTTATCACGCATACAGCATGCTAAATGTAGTTTATATCATGTTTAGACGCGTCTACTCGAACAATCTTCGCAAAACCTGATTCTAACTGTTCCACATTAGTAAACGAATGTATGGTATATACATATATAACTTTACCTTCATCAGAAAATTGATCAAGTTTTACAAGCATTTATTAGTCCAACTTGAAACTGTCATATTATCCACCAACTTTTTTCTCAAACAAATCTCGTGCAGATTACACGAATCTGTTCCCATCGTGGCGCTGATGGAACTTACGCAAACATAATTAAACACATGTATGGTACTTAAAAGTTGGTTGAGGAAAACAGCATAGAGGTTTTTTAAAGATCTAGTCGCAATATGATAATTTTCTGTGAGATTGAAATACCACAAGTATGAAATACATATATTTCTTTGATAAGCTGGTCAGCTGGTGACAGAAAGAACGGAGACTTTTGCTCTCTGTGCATTGGTATATTTCGTAGGTTCTTTTAGCGACTAGAACAGGACAGAATAGAACTGACAAGTCCTAGTTTATAAGTCAACCGAATTACGTCTGTATCGGGTGTTTCAGACTTAACAAAGGATGGAGAAATACCATTGTTCCTCCTTCGCTATTGTGTCACCGACTTCACGTAATTCCAAGTTTCTAGAAAGTCTAAATCTTGTTCAGAGAGATATAAATTGGTCTCCTCCCCCCCTCTCTTCCTCCTCCTTCTTTCCTTTCTCTTGCGAATCGTTCCCCAGAGGCAGTTTCATAAAAAAGTGAATTAGACGAGTCATTAGAAGAAGAAGTACGCGCCTTATATTTTCAAATATTAGAATACAGATGAAAAGTATATAAGAAATGTAACATCGTAAACGAGAACTCAGCAATCAAAATCGTCTCGCGTTTGAAGTTTGAGTATCGGCGCTGGTGAGCCGACCGTAGGAGAATCGCGGACAAAGAAATCACGTAACCCCCACGTACGATAGTTTGTAGAGTTACGCCTACACCAGCCTACACTACGAAAGCGGCATCTCCGCTCAAGGTCCGCGAGCGGCAGTGGAGAAATAATACGCGGGACCCCGAAAACCCGATTGACGATCGATGCTCGAGCCCTGGACCGCCCGGCTGCGCCCTTAGAAAAATTTACTGTAATTGAAATTGACGTTTTTTTTCTTCTTAAGTAATCTTTCAAGTTTACTCTTGAAGCAGTTAAGAATTTACTTAAGAAATTTTAGAGCAAATTTAGGCCCGGTTTCACCAACGTCGCTTAACTTTGAGCTTATCGTTACTTTAAATTCGTTCTTTGTCTCTTTCCAACTGTTACTTTAGAAAGGGACAAAGAACGAATTGAGGTAAGCTTAAAGTTAAACAACGTTGGTGAATCTTGAACTTGGGCACTTGAGGCAGTTTTAGGAAAACCAAAGATTTAAAATAATTTATTTTAATATCGTATTCTAAAAAATAGAATCGAGAGCCGCGCGGCACAACACTTTCCCGTAAAAAGAAAACTGTACGTAGTACAATTATATCGCGTGTGACACTGATTATTGAGTACCTTAGAAAACACTTCATACAAAGTTTTAATGAAAACCTTAACTTATTATACTTTAACATTCTCTTGCGTTCTCTTGAAGAAAGCGTAAGGATCGTGAAAGGTAATTTTCGATAATTTCGCCATTTTTAAATTATCTCGAAGAGTAACTTGAAAACCGTCCACGTTTACTTTTCACGTAACTTAGGTTTTCTTTTAAACTCTTAAAGTTTTGAGTTTACCTCAAGTAAAGGTTTTAAGTGCCCAAATTTACTCTTTGCATTTCTCACTTCCCTCAAGTAAGATTTTAAGGTTTTCTAAAAGGGCACATTTTCCCAAGGGCGTCTCAATTTACGGCCCCGTCAATCGGAGATCGATCTCGATGTCAGGCCGCGAGGTCCTCTCGCCGGGTCTCCGCCGGCCGCGCAGGACGGCGGGTCCCGTGGGAGCGGAGCGCGACACGGGGAGTAGTAGGGCGCCCAGGATACCTAAATCCACCACTGCCACGTTCTCCCTTCCATCCTTTTCTCCGGAACGGCGGCCGCATGAGCCAGTACCAAACGCACGCACGCTGCGGTCTTTTCTCCCTCTTCCCGCCCGCCGGTTTACTCTATTATCCGTCAGTAAGTCGCGGGCCGCCGACACGAGTGTGTTCGAGGTGTACCTTGTGCTCGACCACGTGAAACGTTCCGACTCCGGTGTCTCTCGCGCTAACGGCGAACGAAAAAGAAAATTGAAAAGGGGGAGAAAAGACGAGAAGGGACAAGACGCCGCCGCGCACATACCTACCGCTTTAAGAATCGAAGCGCGCGTTTTCCGCACTAAGTAAGGGTAGATCGATCGGTATCCCCCCGAGGTCGCGCAGAGACGGTCGTTGCGTGGACCCGATTAAAAATAGGGTTCTCCGCGTCTCTCTCTTTCTCTCTCTCCCTCGCTCGCTCTCTCTCTCTCTCTCTCTCGTTTTCGTGAGATGCGGGCGTGGACGATAAAAGTAGAATCCGGCCGGCCCTCCCTGCTCCCGCGATCCTGGCTTCCAAGTTCGGAATTCGGATACCCCCGGGTGCCGTCGACGCGCCGAGAGCGAAGCCCGCGCGGTGCGTGCGCGCACACGCGTGTACAACGACGCGTACGCGCGTGCACGGGCGACGGCGGCGTGCTTCCCCCGCGTTCGACGGCCGTTGGTAGACGAGGAAGCGTCGCGACGACCCTCGGCGCACGGACGGGACGAGGTTAGGGTGTCCGCGGACGTGCCGTGTCCCCAGGGTCCCCGCCACGTCGGCTGCCGCCCGGGACTTGAATTGTATCGCGCGTTACAGCGGAGCGCACGTGGTGCGATCGTGATACCCGCGCAAAAATATCGCCCCGGGAGTATAAGGGGAGGGGGGGAGGGGAAGGGAAGGCAAGAACCTTAGGCTTGTTTTCCGTTGCTACACTGGTGAACTAGTGCGATAAATTAGAGTAAGACAAGTGTGGTTTTTCTCGTTCTAGCTTACTGCACTAGTTCGCCAGTGCAGCGATAGAAAACAAGCCTCCTGTGTGCGGCGTATACGTGGAGCTGGGGATTCGAAATCGCGAGCTCCTGAAAGGCGCGAGAAGGAACGTTGGGGTGAAATTTACTTGAAATGAGATCGAAGTTGTTGAAAGGGTGATTTTTCAATTCTAAGAGTTTACTCTCTTGAAGAAGTTGAAAGTTTACTTAAGAAATTGTGAGTAATTTTGAGCACTCGGAGTTTTAAGTTCGCCTTAAATAAAAGTTTAAAGTGTCCAAATTTACTTTTTACATTTCTTATCTTTCAAAAGAAAAATTTTAAGGTTTCCTAAGGTACATTTTCCCAAGGGATCTTTTATCGGACTAGTGCTCGATTCTTGAATTCACTCGAAAGAAAATGGTGTTCTCACAGAAAACTTGCAAGTCGATTGGCTGCTCGCACGGCTTTTGGCCAATCGAGTTACAACTTTTCCGTAAGAGCAGAAGTTGCGCGTACGTTTGTCATGCGAATGAATTCAAGAATGGGGCCCCTAGTCTTGTAGCGAATTCGGTTGCTTCCACTGAGCGCACACTAAAGCCAACGGCACACGATACTATTTTGCCTACTGGATCGCTTGGATTGCACTGGACTGTTTGCTAAGCAAACCAGTAAGAAAAATTGTATCGCGTGCCGTTGGCTTTAGCCTTAAAGCCAACAGCACACGACACTATTTTTCCCCTACTGGATTCCTTACGAGAGCCAATCAGGATTCAGCTTTGGGTCACCTGATCGAAAACTGCATCCTGATTGGCTCTCGTAAGCAATCCAGTAGGAAAAATTGTATCGTGTGCCGTTGGCTTAAGTCACCTGGTCTAAAGCCAACAGCACATGGTACCATTTTTCCTACTGGATTGCTTACGAGCCAACGAGGCTACAAGAGGCTTGTTTTCTATTGCTGCGCTGGTGAACTAGTGCAGTAAGCTAGAATGAGAAAAAATATACTTGTCCTACTCTAACTTATTACACTAGTTCACCAGTGTAGCAACAGAAAACAAGCCTAAGGCTTTCAGGTGACTTGATGGTAAAGCCAACGGCACACGATACAATTTTTCCTACTGGATTGCTTGCGAGAGCCAATCAGGATTATCGAAAACTCTGCATCCTGATTGGCTCTCGTAAGCAGTCCAGTAGGAAAAATGGTACCGTGTGCCGTTGGCTTCAAGCTTGTTTAAACCTCTCGTGAAATATTTCGTAGCCGGTAAAATGATCTGTATAGCATCTATGCGGACCATTTTTTGGCTAAATACCCTTTGAACGTGTATTTAAGACAAAGTTAAATATAGAAATATATATATTGACTATAAACAGGCCTTAGTGTGCACGCAGTGCGCACTAGTGCGAGCAATGGAATTCGCTATTAGCACGGACTCGCATTGACCGCGATTTGAACTTTGCAATTTATCCATATAGAGTCAATCGTTATTCATTCAATCAGTTTTGAATATCAGGCTTGTGGAGGAAAGCAACATTGCGGAGACTTAAAGGAGCGTGATGGAGGAGACCGGTTTAAACTTTTAAAAATCTCACTGATCTGTCTCTTTTATCGTGAATTCGAGTTGGCCGCGATTTGAACTTTCTGCGACTTCCATGAACGAATAGATTATTTTTTAATAAATTTCAAGTATCGGATTTGTGCAGAGTGAGAAATCAAACTTGCGGATTCTTAGAAAGAACCAGTGGAGATTGGTGTAAACTTTTGAAAGTCTCCCACCGAGATCTATCTCTTTTATTGTAGGCTCGCATTGGCCGCGATTTAAACTTTGCAATCCATAAAGAGTCAATCGTTATTTATTCAATCAGTTCTTAATACCAGGCTTGGGAAGGAAATCAGCATTGCGGAGACTTAAAGGGGCGTGATGGAGGAGACTGGTTTAAACTTTTAAAAATCTCTCGCTGATCTGTCTCTTTTATCGTAGATTCAAGCTGACCTCGATTTGAATTTCCTGCAATTTATCTATCAACGAACTGGTTTTTTTTATCAATTTTGAATATCAGATTTATAGAGTCGGTAGGAAATATAAAAATCTCGGATTTCGAAAAAGAGCAAACTGGAGAAGATCGGTGTAAACTTTTCAAAATCTCCTTGCAATCTACCTCTTTTATTCTGGACTCGCATCGGCCGCGATTTAAACTTTCTGCGATTTACCTATGAGTGAGTTAATTATATATTTAATCAATTTTAAATGAGACTTCGATGGGAAATGGAAATTGCGGATCTTAAACAGGACGTGACGGAAAAGATCAGCATAAACTTTTGAAAATCTCTCGTTTTGTACTCGGGTCCGTATTGATTTGAATTTTGTGCAGTTTATCTATCTTTCTATTACTATATTATCTATTTACTCAATTTTGATCATGGGATACGGAAACCGGTCTCTTTCCTCTTTCATATTTCCTCTTTTCTATTTCATATAGAAAATTTAATTTCATTGTGTTGATTTTCATTCGCTGAACTTGTCGGGATCGTTATTGCAGTCATCTGAAGGTGGAAGTCGTAGTCGATACATCCGCCATTTACCTTCCTGCCTTTCGTTCGAAAATCCGGTGCCAATGGGTTGCTTAAAGGAAGAGATATATGGTAGGAAATTCAAGTGTCGTAATAAATCATTACGTCGCGAGAATGACGAAAGTAATTATAATATATTATCGTATCACCGTCGTACGCCGTAAATGTCAAGACGGTACTTAATTTCCAACGTTGGAAAAAGGAACTAAGTGTCGATGCAAGTTTTATATTTCCCAATGAAGTTGAAATATTTGTATATTATATGATAATCATTTAAAGAGGAATAAAAAGTCGCAATATGCCTTGCTTCGATAGAAAATAATATTTTGAGAATTGTTAATCCGCATTGGATGAAACTAGAGCAGTTCGAATACAAAATGCCAGTTTCTTTTTTATGAAAAAGTATAGAGAAGAAAAAAACGGCCGAAATCAAGTGACACGCTAAATCGTGCTGTTTCTCTACGGTGATACGAAACATCTCTCTATTAATCTACTTCTAATTATTATAGAAAAAAATATAGAACAGCATATTAAGCCCTGCAATACGCAGTCGAAAACAAGTCGCAAGTTTCAACTTTGTACCCAGACAGCACACATGTCTAAAAGGCGCGATAAAGATATCTTTAAAACACCGTTTACAATTAGACGTACATGTCTAAAAGATAACTTAATGACGTCTTAAAGATGTCTTTTAGACATGTGCTGTCTGGGTAGTTTTGTAATTTCTCTCTTTCCGAAGACACTCCATCGTTTTTGTCAAATTATATTTCTAAATTTATTAATCATTTCGCCAATTTGTATTCATTTCTTGTTTTTATTATCCCGATAAATGTGTGCAATGTCCTTTCAAGTTTTTCTCTTTCGATCTATTCGAAACTTTTTGTCACATTTGCATCGTTCGAAGGAGATCGGTTTAAACTTTAAAAAATCTCTCACTGATTTGTCTCTTTTACCGTGGATTCGAGCTGGCCTCGATTTAAATTTTCTGCAACTTATCCGTGAACAAACTATTTGTTAATAAATTTTGAATGTCAGATTTATAGAGACGGTAGAGGAACAAAATCGCGGATTTCTGAAAAGAGCAAGTTTGAGAAGATTGACGAAAACTTTTCAAAATCTCTCTGCAATCCACGTTCGAACTTTTTCACTGGGAAATTTGTCCACGTATTTCACACTTGTCGGCTCCAACGTGCTCGTTAAATTGGCATGTAATCGACAGACAGCAACACCACGAGTTGACAGCTTCTGTCGACAGCACGCGTGTCCACCTTTAAACGGGAATGAGTATCGGACGAGTATATCGAGAGACAATCGTATAGTAAATGTCCTCGGGTGGGTAATCGCGTTCCATATTCGCAAATTAAAAAGTCTCTGTCGCGCAAAGTGAGTTATGTAACGTAATAGCCCGGCGACGGGTCACCTAATATTTCTTTGAACGCTCCGCAGTCCCTATTAAATCCGTGAAAGGCCATATATTAATTTTACGCTTCGGTAGCACGTCTGAAAAAAAAGGACAAGCTCACCCACGAACAGGTGAGCCTCAATGACCCAGTAAAAATATCAGATGATATTAGAGCTGAACTTGCCGAAGACTATATACCGCTGTGCATACGCGTTGTATGTAAATGCTCGTGCAATATTCAAATGTTAATTTGCATAACGACAGATATGATTTAGTTTTAAATATTTCCCTAAATCATTTCTTTGTTTTTCCTTTCGTGCCTAGTTTGACAAACGTCGCGTTCGTTTCGATATTTTTATTACCTTTGCTCTAAATCTTCCGTCAACTTTTTCTCCTCGCTTAGCACTCGATATTCTCATAATCAATTGCAGCCTGTCTCTATTGGAGCGTTTTCTTTTACAGTCGCAGACGTTATATGACGACATAAAAAGTTTCGGTAAATTCAGACCAACGGCAGCCCGTCGTGATATACTTTCCGCTTATACAAAGTGCTTTTGCATAATGCGATTAGTGGGGCCGCTAAAGCGAACAATAAAACACGAATGCTTGCCCGGTCCTCGTCCGAGCTATTGTTCTTTACCTTTCAATTTCTACGTGACATAATATTTCGTTTCCCGCTACCGAGAGTGAGTGTAAATCACCTTTCCTCGCGAGAAGTAGTACAAGATAGAAATCAAGCGCGGAGATGCGAAGAGGTGAATGAATAATGGTGAGGTAACGAGAGGCATCGCACGTTTTCTTGATTTTAGATTGAAAGGACGGGTTTATGTAACGATATATTTATGTACATTTTCTATATGTATAGAACGTATATATTTCCGGCATCTAAATAGAATCGGGCAAGTCTTTTCGGGCAAGATCGCGCATCGCTGAAACACGCGCGGCATGAAAATTAAATTAGAAGAAATTTTTGCGACATTGATTCATGTAAATTATGTGAGATTAAATAAAAATAAAGGAAAAAAAACAAACAGAGACAGACAGTTAGAGGGGCGGGGGGAGGGAGGGGGAGAGAGAGAGAGAGAGAGAGAGAGAGAGAGAGAGAGAGAGAGAGAGAGAGAGAGAGAGAGAGAGAGAGAGAGAGAGGGAGAGAAATATCGCTCTGTATCTAATACAGACATTTATAGCCAAGTATCAGATTTATAGAGTGCGTTCGACTCGCTATCGGCTCTATTTTGCACTTGAAAGCGTCATTCTATCCTTGTTGCTCATTATCGAAGAAAGATAGATGACATTTTCAGGGTTTGATAGCGCGACATTTCAGCCATTTCAGCCATTGATAGCGCGCTCCGCGAACGTACCCATAGTTGTGTTAGTGTTTGAAATTAACGAAATCAAAGCGTCGTGTTTTCTCGGGTGTTCCACTGTGTTATTTGTTATCGCCATTAATTATTATTTAAAGTAATTCAAATGCCACTCAAAGCGATTCACTTTCAATTTTACGAACGGCCATTTTGTAAGCTCTCCTTGACGATTCCCTTCTTTCTGTAATCATTAAAAACAATGACACCACAATGATTACTTTGGTTATTCGTGTACTTGTTCTATACATATATCTATCTATATATATATACATATATATATATGTACGTGTATACACCACACGCATACATACGCGCGCACACGCACGCACGCACGCACGCACGTACACACACAGGCGCCCGCGACACACGCATTTGTGCATATTTTAAATAAACGTAAATTCGTTGTGCAAATTATGTAGGAGTAAAAAAATTTAGATTTGTTATGCACGTGAGGTCTTTTTTAACCGTGTACCTAGTTACGTATAAATTATGTAACTCAGCTTGCATAATGTACGCACGTGTTGGGAAATTATCAACTGAAACTTTCCATCTCCGAACTATCTTCCGTTTGCATATCCGTCACTTTTTCAACAATAATTCCCGATCTCGGTGGTACAAGTACGACAGTTAACACATCAGTCGCGTAAGCGATCGTTCGTCCGATCGACCGTTCCGATATCGATTTCGACAAGTCGCGTGCAGGAATAAGTGTCCCTCGACGTCACATTGGCGCAAACAAGAAAGGACTGTGTAAAGATGGAAATAAAATCATTGTTTAATCTTCGATCTTTCGTGTATTCATATTTCTCCGAAAATTAGCTTCAAAGTGCAGAACAAATGAAACTGTTACGTAAACACGCACATACACAGGCGCACACGTATATACAGGTGGATATACATATTTATGTTCGAACACTTGAAGAACTGTGTTTTTACAATCAATATATTAGTTTTGCGATCGAAACTATTTGATAATAAAAAATAAATAATTCTAATTTTTTGTCCTACAACCACCAGTGTAAGAGCAGAATGTTTTCAAATTAATCATCTCATTTCCATTGTTTAGTCGCAGGTCTTGGACCACTGAGTGGAAACAAGTCGCAAGATGTCCCACTATTTATCGCAATCTTAAATTTTTACATAAGATTCTGAATACCGTGTCTAATAAATGACTGCTGAGATTACGCTTACAAGTTCTTGCTCTCTCTCTCTCTTTCTCCCTATCTATTTCTGTCTCTATTTCTCATTACTGCGGCGATTTCTCTTGGTACCTATCGTTTTTCTAAAAGAGAAGATTTGTTAATAACCCAAGCGATTCCGACGGAGGTTTGACGGAAAAAAGTAACGTACGCCAAGAAATTGCCGCAATTAGAGCTGCAACTTCGGTGTTCGCGGTAATAGAAAATGCGATTTTGAGAGAGTAAGGATTTGCAAGCACAGTTTAAGCGGCCGCTTAGCAGACACACTATCCCGTGGATTTGATTATGTAAAATTTTCCATAACCAGGTTTCTCACGCGCGGCTCAGTGCCCACCGGGCACGGGAGCCCCGAAGAGATTCCGACGGTTCTAACATCGGGAAAATAATTTGGAGAGAGAAAAGTCTGGGATTGTCCCGCGAAAAAACGTGCGCTTCTACGTTAATTCGCCAATGTGTGTGCGCGCGGCGTTTCTTCCCGCTCTCGCCCGACGTCGCGGCGCGTGTGTCCTGTGCGGTCCTCCATAAAAAAAAAAAGATAATTACACGTTTCAGACTCACTACTCGTGAACAGCCGTGAGATGCGAGAGGGCCTAGCGATCGGATTCCATGCCGTTACTTTTCTGCAATACGCTTTCGCGGTTTTTTACGATTACACGTACACGATCGTGCCGCATAATGTCACGAGCGTGCACCACGCCTACGGTGGGAAGTTCAAGTTCCTAACGTTTTGGGATGCGGTTAGTATCGACGTGCAAAAACTGATTGCGCGCTGTTTCATTGGTGAGGGTTGCGAGATCTTTGTCCCCTGGTGTCGGGTACCCACGTATATGCACGCCGCGTGCAAACGAGCACACAAACGCACTCCGCACTCCTTGTATATCGATCTCTCCCGCTGAGATTCCATTACGGCAGTCACCGAAGGAAACGGGACGAGGTTTTCCACGACAGCGCGTTATTACGCTCGAATTTGACTCGGGAAGTCTAGGTCTGATACGTAAACGATAATGTAACAGGATATCAACCTGAAGCGATCGTGGTCCGCTTTAGGATCCGAAATCAATGTAACCGGACCTTATTATCTAGCTCTTGTGGTCTTGTAAATTTCTTTTGTTCCGTTTATATCCGCAAAGAAAACTGCCGCGGGAACGATTTGCACCGTGTGATATACGTGACGATATTAATTTTTTTTATATGGAACCGTCCACAGTTTCCAGTGCGGCGACGATTAGCTACACATAATTCTTTTAGTCCCAGATGCATTCAACCTGCTTTTTCTTCCTGCTCTTCGCAAAAAAAAAGAATTGCTTATTTTTGTATTTTCTGTAGAGCAACGTTACAGAGCAACGAGAAACTCTAGTATTCTTCGCAAAAACCGATTCTCTACGATCGCAGATCCAGTATACGCAATGTATCCTTATTGCCGTATTGCGTAATAGTGAAAACCGCCACGTCTACTTGGTAAGATACCTGGTGATCGCAAAAATAAATAACGGTGATATAATATTCCTCGAATCGGCAACGTAGAAACCGGGATATACTCATCGATAACGATTATCGGTGCAATCGGCAATTACGAAGGAATTTCTCTTGCGGTGTAGCGTATGTACGGGGTGATAATCGGGAGGTTAAATACAGTCCTCTTATTTTGTGACAAATGGACAGAATGAAACAGATTAAACACTTGAAATTTGTTTGGCGCATATCGTGCAAAGAATATATACACATGTGAACGTGTAAAAAATTAATATGATGAAAAGGGACCAATAATTCAACTAGTATCGGCGTCTTTCGCCGATTTCGAGTAATGACTTTTTGAACTCGCACGATAATCAAAGCGCTTTTGAAAATTTACTAACTACATTTTCTAACGTTGATAACTCGGTATATTTTAGGAGATTTTCAGGCTCAAATTCTTTTCATGGCGATGACTATTCGTGATTACATTTCTGAAAATAAAGTCCCATATTATGACAGAGGCTCCTAATATGAGATTGCGGGGACTTCTGTTAAATTAATGGACATCGTCTGTTGATTTCACCATGAATTTAATGCCCTTGGAGCGAAATCTGTTTAGTGAAACATTCATTCTTAGATTGTGTAATCGTTGCAAAAAAAAAGATTTTTGATTGAATTTGGGTATTGAAAACTCTGCTATCACATATTAAGGCCTATGTCCATGATGTAAGAACTTGGTCCACTTGGACCTTGGACCTTGGACCTGGACCTGGACCTGGACTTGGACCACTTGGACACGGGCCTTGAGAAATCTATCTCATAATAGAGGGCTTTCCTCTACGTACACAGGGTGTTATATGTAATACTTGCCTCACCTCTTACTTGCGGATAGAGCGGACTAAGTCGTAAAGTCCTCTGCCATTTTACAATTGTCGTAATAGTTAACGAATTATTAATTGTTAAAGATCATAGCCCGGCCTAGTGCCGAATTCAAGCGCGCGACGAGATGCGGCCGTCGACGCGCGGGGAGTTGTTTATTATACGTAGCCGTTACCGTGTGTCATAAACAACTCTCCGCGCGCCTAGTAACGCCGATCGCGGGATGGCCGCATCTCGCCACGCGCTTGAATTGGGCCGGGCTGAGACAGCGATTTTTAATAATTACTAACTCGTTAACCATCGCGAAAATTGCAAAATGATACAGGACTTTTCAACTCAGTCTAATCCGCTCTATCCGTAAATAAGAGGTGAGGCGGGTATTATATAACACCCTGTATACAGGGTGAGTCTTTCCATATCCGACAAAATTTTTTAGAAGATAGAACGGATCGAGATGAACGGAAAAGTCCTGTACCATTTTGCAATTTTCGTAATAGTTAACGAGTAATTAATTATTAAAAATCGTTGTCTTAGGCCGGCCTACCGCCCAATTCGAGCGCGTGGCAAGATGTGACCGCTTGGCG
>NW_011967179.1:746627-784071 GCF_000949405.1 Vollenhovia emeryi | reverse complement strand
GACGTATTTAAGTCGTCTTTTAGACATATGTGTTGTTTGGGGGTTTGTTTTTTAGATTAAGGGATTATGTTTTTTAGTTATATTGTAAACTTTATATACACTATTTGAAATGAATATTTTTTCATACTATTATTTAATTTTTAAATAGTAAATAAAGTGCGGTAAATGAAAAATCGCTCATTTTGTAAACGTTTGTTTAAAAAAAACCACATTGTTCGGTCAGGTCTTCTCTGAAATTTTAATTCGCAATTAATAGCACATTTGTTATTACATTAATTATAAAGCAGTCCTGAGTGGTAATACATAGCGATAATATTAATTAGAGTAGTTAGATCCATAGTTACCTTTAAACGATATTTACAGTTACTGTGACAGTTGTTAAAAATACTGATTTACTTGTTAATTAAAACTTTGAAATGTTTTAATAACTATGAAAAACTCACCTATGTTTTAGATTCTGCAAACAATATTCTTCTTGATATGTCTCCTGAACGATGTATTCGGCACGAACGCCATAAATCCCAAAAAGGTGCCATTCACGCGGAAGTTGAAGGACTACTTTCATGCGAGTCTCGGGTTTCCCATTGCTATGGTGAGTAATTAATTTTGTTTTCGCATTGTGAATATTGCATCCACATCGAATTGAGAAAAGAGAACGAGAAGTGCTAGGTAGCTCAGATACTTCCTTAGATACAATTCTTGAGTTTGATTCCTCCGGTAAGAAATAGTTTTAAAAAAGACAAAAGAAGAGTCGATTTTACTGCTGCAAATTGCACAATGTGTTCGCATTCGCAATTCAAATATATTAACAAGTTCGTTCAACATGTCAAGAGCGACTTTTTCCTTGCTTACATTATTTTCCCAATTCTGTCGCACAAATGTGTTTGTGCGAAAGAGACACGTGTCTTGCGTTCAAGGTCTACGGATAACATAACTTAAATAAAGGAGAATTGTCTAATAAATTAGTGATAAAATTAAAAGAATTTTTATTTAAAAATGCAGAGAGAGAGAGATACAATAAAAACTATATACAAAATTTTTTTACATAATCTAAACTGTCCCAGTTTTTTTTATAACTTTAAACATTCCTTCACATTTTTTCTTCGTTTAAAGTTTACGAAACACCGTAGAATTCGAATAGAAATGGCTTTTAATTAATATTTTTATCTTCAAGTTTTTTACCGATAAAAATTCTTGTCAGAAAAACTTATCTTGCAATACTTTACATTCTTGCACACGCACAGTCCCGATCTAGCCTCAAATTCAAATTTCCATCACTTTTAAGAACATTTTATCAGGAAACGAATCCGAGAACGAGGAAATATCGAATCTTGAAGAATTTTATAAATCTTGGAAAGAAAATTATCAAATGAAGGAACGTTTAGATTCGCTGAGATAAATGTTTCAACGCTTACGGCAGCTATATGGAGAAATAAATATTTATATGTAAACTTACTCCTTCGTGATATTTTGAAATAAGAGCTTTTATATAATTTTGATCTATCTCATTTATTGGCTCTAAAAAGCAACATAAAAACACGTCGATGTCTTTTATGATATCGACAATATAGCATAAAGTTATGAATATACATATAAGAGAGCAAAATTTAAGTGAATTACTTTAAAATGTCGCTTATTAGCGTTCCGTAAAAATTTGATCTGCATTTGGTATCTGATCTGAATTCGGTCACCTTACCCTACACGAACTAACAATGAATTTTCCATTAAACAAAGATTTCTCTCCAACGGCAATAAATTCATGATGGATAATAGGAGACTTTGTTTTACATATGCTACATTTTCCATTTGCGAGGATACCTTTTATAACAATAAATGCTGAGTCGTAATGCAAACGTAATGCCGATTCTATTGCCTTACAGTTCGTCGGCGTGACCTTCTGGGCGCTGATGTTCGTGGACCGTGAACTAGTGTTGCCGAAAGCGCTGGACCCGTACTTCCCATGGTGGCTGAACCATTTGATGCACACGATGATCATGGTGACGACCATGTTAGAGATGATCGTCGCGCCACGGCAGTATCCCAAGCGATCTCGCGGCCTCGGAATACTCACCAGCTTCATGCTTGCGTATTTAGTCTGGTAAGTGAAAACGGGTATTCACGCTCTTCTTCGTTGCAATAACGAGATGTTAACGAAGGGATGAACGAGCGCGTCGGCAGCGTTTACGTAATACAAAAGTTTGCAGAACGAGCGGGAAGTGTTATACAGTCCGGTAACCCGGGGGTAGAACAAGAGGTCATGATTACATTAAAGTGACATTGAAGTAAAGTTAGTACAACTTTTCAACGATGAGTAATGTCACGATGACGTCATTGTGAGTTTTTCCAAACATGTATGTCTAAAGGTCTGTGTCTACGATGCTGGAATTGCTTGGACCAAGCTTTTATGGAATAGCTAAAAGTTGATTGGCTACACATGTCTCGGAACTAGAACATGGACAAAGTTCTAACATCGTGGACACTGGCCTTAAGACATCTTTAAGTCGTCTTTTAGATATGTATGTCTTAAAGACATCTTAAAGATGTCTTTTAGAGATGCGTGCTGTATGGTTTTATATTCTACCTGGGGTTTGCAACCGTCAAAAATGGAATTTTGGCTAATTGCTTCGGGAGAAAAATTGCAGGGGGACTCTCAATGAGGAAGAGGAAAGAAACTAAACTTCTCTCTAAGGTCCAGTGGGTTATCACAGAAAACAGTGAATAGTCACTGATTCACAGTTATAAGTATACCACTACAATTTTCAGTAGTATACTTATAACTGCAATTCAGTGATTATTCACTGTTTTCAGAGACGATTCACTGATTGACTTTTAGAGAGCTTGCACTCCCGTTTTCACAAGCGTCGTTTAACTTTGATCTCATTATAGTTTCCCTAGTAGGACAATGTATTAGCTAAACGTTGGTCCAATGTTGATTATATTAGAAATGTATTGGCCGATATTGTCCAACGTAAAGCCAATATTGGCCATAGAAGAAATATAAATATTGCACGATAATAATTATATAATATTGGATTTATATTGAAAGTGTATTGGCCAATATTTAACAATGTAATAAGAATATTGGTCTAATTGATACAATATTAAACCAACATTGGCTAAATAAGAGAAGGCGTCCATCTTACAATATTGGACAAATATTGGGAATCCTAGATTTACATTATTTCCCAATATTGCGCCAATATATTGTGCTCCTAGGATTGATTTATCCTTCATCTCTTTCTAACTGTCCCCTTAGAAGGGGACAAAGGATGAATTAAGCTAACAACAAAGTTAAACAATGCTGACGAGGACCAGGGCCGATGGCACCAGGCTCGCAGAGCGTTAACATCGTTTTTCCATTTCAGGATACATGTAATCTACTATAAAAGCGGAGTCTGGGTATACCCCGTGATGGACGTATTAACACAGCCGCTACGGGTCGTGTTCTTCGCCGTGCTGCTGACGTTCTGCACGATTCTATACTTTGTCGGCGAGACGATGAATAACATCATCTGGGGTAACGAATACACAAAGCATAAAAAATCTCACGCCAAATCCAAGTAGCCTCGCCCAAGCGTTCCTAACGGGTGATACGAAAAGCAAAACTGCGTCTGCCTGCTGCCTGCGGTGTTGGTGAATAAAAAAAAACATGGATCTTTTCTACCACCCTCCGTTGTAGCATGCAAAATGTATATCATTTTTCAGAAGTAAATGTCATTTAGAATATTAGTGCTGTGTGTATGTGCATGCGAGGCGCAAGTTTAGGATATATATAAT
This sequence comes from Vollenhovia emeryi, assembly GCF_000949405.1. Classification (NCBI taxonomy): domain Eukaryota; kingdom Metazoa; phylum Arthropoda; class Insecta; order Hymenoptera; family Formicidae; genus Vollenhovia; species Vollenhovia emeryi. The sequence goes on along the minus strand of NW_011967179.1, from coordinate 780,294 downwards.
AATAAGTAAGGAGGCTCGCGCAATCGTTAACCCGGCGGCGCGGTGGAGATAACACGCAGGATGAGCAGGAGCAGCATGCAAAGGTGCAACGCATTTTCGCGTGATCACGGACCAAGGGAGACTAATCCGTGGGTATAGTGTTTTTTTCCTCTCTCACTCATTTTCTCTTTCTTCCTGTGCGCCGAGCGAACAGAACGGACGCATATTCTCCACGCACACGGCCCTTCCCCCCCACGATAATTACTTATTTTTGTACTTTCGTAGCCAACGACCTATTGCATTATTGTTTTTACCAATAAAGTTGTATTTATAGCATAGTATAACTAGTGGGTCCACTCTGTCATTTGTTTCGTATTCGACATTGCTCTGGGCAGACCAATTAGAGAAAAGTTGTATGTATGGCTTCCTGCCCGGGTGTATGGCGGAATACCAAGTGATCGGGACCGTAAAGATCAAAGGGGCCCACAGAGAGCGAACCTATTAGTTATACTATGTTTATAGTATATATACGGTGCACGTAGAAAATACGTGTGTAATATATATAGCGAGACACTACCGTGTCTCGTGATATATATATATATATATATTTATACATATGCAAATGAATGTACGATGTAGCGTACAAGTGAGGGACAATTTTCCCGAACTAAAGTCCAGATATATTTGTGTGATCGAGTGTAGGAAAAAAGTACGTAGCGGTAACGGAGAGCGTGGAGCCAGATTTGAAAACGTAGAAACGGCAGACGGACAAGAGGGAATCATAAATGTACCGATCGTAATGTACCGATCATCCGGGGATAACGTTGCCGGGGACATTTTCTTGCTTCAAGTGAGAAGTGCCTTGGCGAAACCTCTAGTACGTTTGCGGAAGGAAATTTTTAACTACGAGAGGAAGATTTTAACTGCGACGTTGAGACAAAAGCATACGATTATATACGTAGAAATTATATTGGTACAGTTTAATTCAGCGAGTAACTTAATAATACGTATGGCCTAAGAATCGATACCGATTGTCGTAACATATATTTTCCTAGAAGCTTTATTTATAAATATGTTCAATTGTGGATAGAGACTCTTGATATCTGTTTCCTGCCAGAATGTAAGTTTAAATTGCAACGTGTGTACGTCACACCAGAAAGAATTATATTATATATTACAATACATTGTTTACAGAATGTGTCTCGCTAAAATAGTTCGATATACTGCAATAAAAATGTAAACGACGATAATTTTATCTCTGATTTTTCTCGGTAAAGAAAGATATAATATACGCCGATGCAATTGATGAACCTTAATACTTTGGGAAAGAAAGTAATATACATTTTCGTATTGCACACATACATATTGTAACAGTGAAATTTTAGAGACATTTAAAAATATTGTGAGAACAATTATGCTAATGTGATAACTATTTGAAAAATGCGATACGTAAAATTGAGTACTGTATAAATATATTAATACTTATTACAAAATGTATATAAAATACAATAATACAAAGAGACACAGCTTATAGATAATACTTTTCAATAGAGACATTTGTACTAGCCGTAAATATTCGACTTATATATAAGCTTAACAATATATCGCTTACTTTTATATATGTAAAATATATATAAAATATACCTAAAATATATGTATTATATATATTGCTAGCTGAAATTACTATAAAGAACAGTTGTAAAATTGAACATAGAAGGTAAAAAACAATATATATATGATCCTTTGGTGGAATGTGAATATTAAGATGCGCTTTCAAACAACAAACTGATAAATTTTACAGCTTAATTCTTTGTTAGTTGATATAGATTGCCAATTTACAATTGCAAAATCATTAAAAAATGTTTTATTGGGTTTTATAATTCGTTTGTGTTACCGGCAATATCTACAATGCTGATACACATTGGCATTACGTCGTTTTTTACTTAATTTTATTGTATTTTTACATTTTAAGCAAATACCATACGTTTTATAAAATTCAAACTGGTCTCGTATAACTTTCTTGATATTTGATTGGAATTTTTGTTGTCTGTTAAGCCGCTTTTGAAAAATGAAAAAATGTAAAGAAATATATACTCAACGAAACCTGCTATTTGGTCGTGATGCATATTTCATAATGGTGTATTTATAGGAAAAATAAATATAGACAAAACTAAAAAAACATGACAATTGTTTTGTATGAAAATGTTTGACCCATAATTTTATATAATTCTATATATTTATACTACTGATGAATAAAAAATTTTTTATTAGGTTGTAATTCATTTCTGTTAGTTACCGGCAATGTCTAAAATGCTTATACACGTTAGCATTGCGTCGTTTTTTATTTAATTATATATTTTTGTTGCATTTTAAACAAGTAGCGTTCGTTTCATTAAATTTAAATTGATCTTGTACGGCTTTTTTTACGCTTGTTACGCAAATAAACGCTGACAAGTCGGAACTACTACTCGGAAATGAATGCAACCCTTGATATACGTGACTGAAGGTCGTTGCTAGATTATCCTACCGGTTTCGCGGAGGTAACGCCATTTGTACTTTTTTACGAGCGGGAGCCCTAGAACTTTTTGAATACACTGTGTAGTTCTCAGTCTTGTGTCGTGATATTGTTACTTTTGTTCACTTGCGGCGATATTTGAGTCTCCTTAGAACTACAATGCCTGTTATTAATTATCTCGTCGATACTCTGCTTTAACTCTTCCATCTTCAATATATCGAGCGACAGCGAGATCTGCGTCGCCATTTCCCTAGCGTTAGTTTGTCCGTCACCTTGCAGCAATCTCGTTAATTCTGGATAACACGAGGTAAGACTAGAATCCAAATCACTCATCACAAGAGGCTTTCCTATACGCCTTTTTTTTCTCATTGTCGTTCTTCGCCTCGATGTCGTTAGCCTCCTGAAGCAGATGCTTGAAGATAGTTTCGTCCTCTAAAATGTACTTGCCCCTATGACCATTCTCGCGATTTCTTCTAGAACTTTCATGATTATAAGTCTTACAGTTCTTATTGCTATACTCTTTATCACGAGACACGGTAGTGTCTCGCGCCAAGTGTAAGCGTAGCTAGTACACGCGTGCGAGACCGACTGTGTAAGTTTACGCGAGTACACGAGTTGTTTTTATTACGCTCGTGCGCGTTCTCAGGATCTACCCTTGTTACTTCATCCTCTGACTGACTGTTCTCGCTGTCACTATCCTGTTCATCTTCCTTTTCCATATTGCATGCTTCCAGGTCGACGTCCTTATCAACCATATCTTGACTTTTCTTCTCCTCACTACTTAAATTTTCGTCGCTGCCGCTTTGTCCTCTCAACAAAAATGGCAGCAGCATGCCCGTGTGTTTAGTGTCGATAATTTTTAAGGCTCGTTCGTCCAATCCAGCGTCCAGTCTTCTGCCCACATTGGGCATCTGAATTGGAACTTGAGCCATTAGTGACTGTCTTGAGAAGTGGTGCTGCCTCTCCTAGAGAGCGGATTGATTTTGGCTGATCGGGACTTCTCGAAGTCCCTTCTGTTCTTCCCATGACGACCGCGCGACCAGCTTGCGACCTTTTGTGTCGTCTTCATCTGTGCAATCTGCACGGATATCTGCGAGTCCAGAGAGTTTCGTCTAGATTCCATGGAAACGCATCGAAAGCGATAACTAATCTCAGAGTCCACCGAGTTTCGTCTATTACTAGACACAGATCCTGTGGTACCACCGACCAGTGCACCCCTTCGCATTACTAATTTGGGTAAAGCGTCCGCCCAGGTGGTGCTGAAGTCTTGCGACACCTCGGAATTAAGATCAAAGTTCAGCCCAACCGGATCCGCGTGGGTATTGTGAAAACTTATGGATAAACGATCGGCCTTATTAAGAGTCTTCCGCTTTGCGAATACATGCGCAATGAGCTTATGCTTGCTCAGTCTTACAGGAGGCTCTTCAGCCTCGTGTTTGAGGAGACTGCAAACGAGGAGGAAACACATGCTATTCAGAATCGCATTAATGGCGACAATGGCAAGTTAACACGGTAAGTAATCTAGGATGTATTGAAATTTACGAATCTTATTGTCGCCAGTGATAATTCAAAGAGGGAATATTTTTCAAAATGATTTAATTAAATTGTTTCGTTTTATTTAACAAAATGGATCTTTCAGTGCAGTTTCGCTTATTCTGCTGATTGTAACGAAAGAACCGAAAGAACCATCCTGGTCCGTGACGGGGTACCTTATATATGTATAGCCGGGCTATCGTGATCTCACTTACGAGTTCGGCGGCGCCTAGTGGCGGAATACCGTACTTTGAGATGGACGAATTTGTTATCTCAACCACAAAGTTTTGTTCAAATAAAGAACTCATGGAAACAAAATATTTAGTTGTAACATTTAACTTCTTTTCAGCAACATATTTTTCGTTTTATACAACTAAATTACACGTTCAGTCAACAAAATGATTCAATCAAATTATTTCGTTTCATTCGACAAAATGGGTCTCTCAGTGTGGTAGTTGTTAAAAATATTGATTTATTTGTTAATTAAAACTTTGAAATGTCATCTATTATATTGACTTGTTAATTAAAACTTTGAAATGTTTTAATAACTTTGAAAAACTCACCTATGTTCTAGATTCTGCAAACAATATTCTTCTTGATATGTCTTCTGAACGATGTATTTCGCACGAACGCCATAAATCCCAAAAAGGTACCATTCACGCGGATGTTGAAGGATTACCTCCATGCGAGTCTCGGGGTTCCCGTTGCTATGGTGAGTAATTAATTTTGTTTTCGCATTGCGGATATTGCATCCACATCCAATTGAGAAAATAGAACCAGAAGTGCTAGGTAGATCAGATACTTAGATACAATTCTTGAGTTTGATTCCTCCGGTAAGAAATAGTTTTAAAAAAGACAAAAGAAGAGTCGATTTTACTGCTGCAAATTGCAATGTGTTCGCATTCACAATGCAAATATATTAACAAGTTCGTTCAACATGTCAAGAGCTTTTTCCTTGTTTACATTATTTTCCTAATTCTAAGTCGCACGAATGCGTTTGCGCGAAAGTGACGTGAAGCGTTCAACAGGTCTACGGAAAACATAACTTAAATAAAGGAAGGTGTTTAATAAATTAGTAATAAAATCAAAAGAATTTTTATGTAAAAAATACAGAAAGAGATACAATAAAAATTACATACAAAATTTTTTGCATCATACGCGATACATATCATTTTTCAGAAGTAAAATTCATTTAGAATATTAGTGCTGTGTGTATGTGTATGCGAGGCGCAAGTTTAGGGTATATAACAAGTAAGAAGGCTCGCGGGATCGTTAACCCGGCGGTGCGGTAGAGATAACGCACATTTCCGCGCGATCACGGACCAAGGGAGACTAAAGGCCTTCACACATAAAATTCCGTAAGGACGTAAAACGTAAGCGTAAGAAAATCAACAGATTGGATTTGCTACTGCTTGCGTTATTGCCTTACGTTCTCGACTGTGATTGGTCGATTTTCTTATGCTTACGTTTTACGTCCTTACAGAGGTATAGCGCTTTTTCCTCTCTCACTCATTCTCTTTCTTTCTGTACGCCGAGCGAACAAAACGGACGCATATTCCTCACGCACACATCTCTTCCCCCGCCGCCCACGATAATTACTTATTTTTGTACTTTCGTAGCGAACGACCTATTACATTATTGTGTTTACCAATGAAGTTGTATTTATACCATAGTATAACTAGTGCGTCCAATCTGTCATTTGTTTCATTTTGCGTTCGACATTGCTCTGGGCAGACCATTTAGAGAAAAGTTGTATGTGTGGATTCCTGCCCAGGTGTATGGCGGAATACCACATGATCGGGACCGTAAAGATCAAAAGGATTCGCAGAGAGCGGACCTATTAGTTATACTATGTTTATAGTATACATATACAGGATGTCGGATTCGATTTGGACCACTCCAAAGATTATAGTAGATTGGGTCAAACTGAGAAGAAAAGTTATATACCATTTTACAAAATCCGTAATTATTATCGCGTAATGAAGAAAAACGTCTGAGCCAATAAGTGCACGGAGGAGCTTAAGGCCGGACTCGGCAGACATGCAAAATGGTGTATTATTCTCTTACCACCAGAAAAACTTTTTCGGCTGTTAAAATACGAAGTGATTTGTAATTTTACTTCAAAACGTTAAAATTACCATTCAAATAAAATTAAGTTTCCGTTAAATATTTTTTCAGTTTACAGTTTGATGTTAAAAATACATGATATATTGTAACATTCCCTTTAAAATAGTAAATTTACGGCGCGCACAGCATACTAGGATCATGAAATTCTCTATTGCGCACTTTACTGAATACTGCGATATCACTAACAAAAGAGTAAAATTCCATGTCGGACTGTATATTCAGAATTACTCCGTATACAACATGAAGACTTTGAGACAGACTAAAATCGAAACACAACGAGTTTATTCCACGATACCTAAAACAAATGTGATATAACTCGCACGTATTGGAACTTAAAGTTCATACATATATACCCTGTTTTTATTTGTTAGGTTCATTTAAAAATCCCTAAAACAAATCAATTAAGGCTTAAGGGCCGACACGCAATAGAGACAATATTAGGAATAAGAATTAATATTGAATATTAGAAGGAAGAAAAAAGAGAAATTAAGTATAATGAACAATACAAGAAATAAAATATATTGTTATAAGTATTGCGTTATATAGTCGTAGCCCACGAATATTTATATTTCAGCTTGTAAATTTAAGCAATGTGAATTTAATATTTTCCTATTTCAAATAATCCAATCCACAGTAATGAAATAACATACGAGTAAACGATTAGAAACTGATAACACATCTTCATGTATTTCTTGTATATAATGTTATAAAATGCCACTTTTATCTTTTATTAATGCGTTTAATATAAAATTGCTTCAATATGATACACAGGACTATACAATATAAAATTGTTAAATTATATCATTATAAATATTCTTTGTTCATTAACAAAGTAGTCGAAGAGAGACACTTTTGCTGTAACTATAGTGATAGCGAGTCATTATTTGTCATCTGAGGATTTATCATCTCAAGGTGAGAGGGAACCTTCAGATTTAATATCATATTCTGACCAAACGTAATTCTGATAAACATCAGTCGGAGATGAACATGATTCCGAAGAGGAATTCTCAACTTTTACAGATTCTCCGAAAGTTTTGGTAGGTGTAGGGGTTTGAGGTGAAGAAATTCTCAACTTTTATAGATTCTTCTGGAATAAGTTGGTCTTCGTTACTGTTTTCCTTTTCTGACCCTGAAGGTTCACTACAAGGTTCCTCGCTCAAAGAAACTATAATGCCATGTCTCTTTTTAAAATTCACCAGCCATCCATAAGTACACTTGATACTGAGTCTCATACGTGTTACAAGAGCATTAAATTCCGATCTCAACTGGAGCTGGTTGTACATTAATACCACTGGATCTTTGTTGATTATACCACTTATACAGAGCTTTATCTAAATTTGCGTTTCTCCAATGCTCTTTATTCCTTATTGTAGAAGCATTTAATTCAGAAATGTTGTGACGTGTAGAAGCAGTTGCAGGTAAAAATGACTGTGGAGGCAAATTCTCAACTTTTATATTATAGATTATTCTGTAAGTTGGTCTTCGTTACTGTCTTTCTTTTCTGACCCTGAAGGTTTACTACAAGGTTCCTCGCTCAAAGAAATTATAATGCCATGTCTCTTTTTAAAATTCGCCAGCCATCCAGAAGTACTCTTGATACTGAGTCTCATACGTGTTACAAGAGCATTAAATTCCGATCTCAACTGGAGCTGTTGTACATTAATACCACTGGATCTTTGTTGACTATACCACTTATACAGAGCTTTATCTAAATTTTCATGTGACCCACAATTCATTCGCCTTTTATTCCCTATTGTAGAAGCATGTAATTTAAAGGTATTAATATTGTGTGTTAAAGAAAACTTTTGTAATTTGGGCTTTGATTTCCTGATATCCAAGACAGTTTTGGAGTGTACACCATAAATTTTAGAAACATCCGTCACTGAGATGCCTTGTTCTAACTTCTCGATTAGCTTTAATTTCTGCGCCACACTCAACAACACGCGTTTTCTCTTCACCTTATTATTTTATAATAAAAATTATTTAGGAAATAACTTACAATTTAGAAATCGCAGAAAAACTCTGTGTACAACATGAAAACTGAGGCAGACTAAAATCGAAACAAAACATGTATATTCCACGCTACCCAAAACAAATGTGATATGACCCGCACACGTATCGACACTTAAGGTGCATACACATGTACCCTGTTTTTATTGGTCCAGTTTGTTCAAAAATCCCTAAAACCAATTAAGGCTTAAGGGGCGGCACGCAATAGAGACAATATTAGGAATAAGAATTAATATCGAATATTAGAAGGGAGAAAGGAGAGAATTTAAGTATAATGCACAATGAAATGTGCACAATGATAGACATAAAAGATATTACTATAAGAATTGCGTTATGTAGTGGTAACCCACAAATATTTATATTTTAGTTTGTGAATTTAAACAATGTGAATGTAATATTTTCCTACTTCAAATAATCCAATCCAAACTAATGAAATAACATACGAGTAAACGGTCAGAAGTAGTTGGAGGTAAAGATGACGAAAAAGGCAAATTCTTAATTTTTACAAATTGTTCCGAAATGTTGTGACGTGTAGAAGCAATTGGGGATGAAGCTGAGGGTGAAGGCAAATTCTTAACTTTTATACATTCTTCTGGAAGAAGTGGGTCTTCGTTACTGTTTTTCTTTTCTGACTCTGAAGGTTCACTACAGAGTTTCTCGCTCAATGTAATAATAATGCCATGTCTCTTTTGAAAACGTAGCAGCCACTGTTTAGTACCCTTGATACTGAGTCTCATACGTGTTACAAGAGCCTCAAACTTAGATTTCAACTGAGGATTTCGAACATTAATACCACTGGATCTCTGTTGACTGTACCACTTATACAGAGCTTTATCTAAATTTTTATTTGGCCCGAAATTCATACGTATTTTATTCCCTATTGTAGAAGCATATAATTTAAAGCTATTAATATTGTGTGTTAAAAAAATCTTTTGTAATTTGGGTTTTGATTTCCTCATATTCGAGACAGTCTGTGGGTGTATGCCAGAAATTTTACAAACATCTGTCACTGAGATGCCTTGTTCCAATTTCTCGAGTAACTTTAATTTCTGCACCACACTTAAGGCGCACGCGTTTTGTCTTCACCTTCTTCTTGTTTCGTGGTTAGGTTGATGGTCATTTTTAACCTTCGAATTACGTTGTTAAAATACGAAGTGATTTGTAATTTTACTTCAAAACGTTAAAATTACCATTCAAATAAAATGTTTCCGTTAAATATTTTTTCAGTTTACTGTCTGATGTTAAAAATACATGATATATTGTAACATTTCCTTTAAAATAGTAAATTTACGGCGCGCACAGCATACTAGGATCATGAAATTCTCTATTGCGCACACTCCACTTTACTGAAATACTGCGATATCACTAACAAAGGAGTAAAATTTCATGTCGGACTGTAAATTTACTGTATATAGAAGTGTTACAAATTATGTGACTAAAAATACCAGATTCAAGTAAGTTTTTATAATATTCTTGTACTTTTAATGAAACCAATGGAAAAAATGTAAATTATATGTAAAAACTCATGAAAATTCAAGAAAATTTACCAAGAAATAAGTGAAATTTCTTCGTAACTTTGCATTGATTTTTATCAGTGCACCTCTCGCTATCGGATCTTGAGAGATGTCAACAAATACACCATTTTGCATGTCTGCCGAGTCCGGCCTTCCGCTCCTCCGTGCACTTATTGGCTCAGACGTTTTTCTTAATCACGCGATAATAATTACGGATTTTGTAAAATGGTATATAACCTTTCTTCTCAGTTTGACCCAATCTACTATAATCTTTGGAGTGGTCCAAATTGAATCCGACACCCTGTATACGGTGCATGTAGAAAATACGTGTGTAATATATACAATATATATTTATACATATGCATATGAATGTACGATGTAGCATACAAATGAGAGACAATTTGCCCGAACTGAAGTCCAGAACTCGTGGGATTCAGTGAGCCAAGAGCCAGTTTGTTATTTCTTACTTGTCAGTAATAAATAACAATAAATAAGATGATTATGACCTGATTATAGATCAAAACGTTTGTATTATTATTATAAATAGAAATATTTTCGTCGTTCATGCGCACTGAAATCCCCAATGAAACAAACAGTTCGTAAATAGTGTGCACTCAGTGTGCAGTACCTCTGCCAATGAAAAACGCTACAAGTCGACGTTATGTATCGTGCGAATAACACGAGTGTCTCGGTCCTGACTTCAAATTTATCACATAGTAATCACTCAACTACTTTAACATATGTGCAAATCAATTCTAGACAATCTCTTTTCGTACATAACCATCGTCATTATACAGGGTGAATCATAACTCTTTACAACGCTCGTGAGAAGGTAGAAGGTAGAAGAGACTCACGTCGCGATGGCTGGTTACACATTCGCGATCAGAAAAAAGAAATGAATAAAGCGAAAGAAATCGATGAAATTTACAGAGATAGAAAACGTTTAGGATCTCTGCAGATTCTATCGATTTTTAATAATTAATCACTGGTACAGGACTTTTCTGTTCATCTCGATTCGTTCTACCTTCTCACAAGAGTTGTAAAAAGAGTTGTGACTCACCCTGTATATATTTTTTACCTTCCATGTCCAATTTCGCAAATGTTCTGTATAATAATTTCACCAAGCAATTACATTTAGTACCGTACACTATGGAAAACGAAAGACAATAGCAAATAGCAAATAAACGAAGAACATAAAAAAACAGAACGTAAAATATCGAGTGTTTGGGATGCGTTTTGAAGAAAGTTGTATCGATCGCACATCACTTGTGAAAAAGCATTTAAGAAATCATGTTTACCGACCGCAAGTATAATTACATAATATTAATGTCTGGTTTCTTCACACTTCCCAGTAGCTATCTTCCAGATAAAGATAATTAAAAATGTATACTCTCCTTCACTACTATCGACACGAAAGGTACTAGAATTTTATTATATAATACCGTATTCTGTCAGCGAAGTGAAGTTATATTTTGCGAGAGAAGGGCAAAGAAACCCGATTCTGGGACATATTTTTTGGATAAAGTTGTCTAGAAGTTATCGAAAGATGACAAATCCGGCTATGATTATATGACTCCTCCAGATTTTATGACTTCTCCAACTTTTGTATACTGTGACTTCTCAAAGAATTACACTTCAAAAAGGAAAAAACATGCTAAATGATAACGAGAGGAAATAGAGTATTAGGTGTATTCTTTGCTCATTCCAGTCAGCACCTATCTAATTGTAAGAAAATTTTACAGATTCATTTTCATGATATATTACCATATACGGTAACCATATTGGGGGTAAATCCAGTGCCAAATTTGAAAGTAATTCATTCGTTTAGAAATTAATCAAATATATGTATCATTATTTATGCAGGACCAAATGAGATTTTGTTATAACGAAAAAATTCAACCCATAAATGAAATTAGAAAAAGCCAGTTTTGTAGAATACCAACCAACCATTTGAAAAAAGGAAGACACGACCAGAAGCGTGGCAAGAAGTCGCCGCGTTAAATGGTAAAAATAAGTTATAGTTTTTAAAAACCTTTGTTTTTTACCACCAGGTATAAGGGGGGGGGGGAGCCTTGGTAGCAGCGGTCGAGTATGGACGTGCTCTATAGAGCTCTCGCGCGTGGATACCAGTAGTGTGGTCTAGACTGCTTTTAGACATATAAATGTGGGATCATTGTGTCTGGCGTGCGCGAATTAACCAGAGAAAGTGGAGGCAGAATGGAGACTGTTCTAATTTTAGAGGAAATTAGTGCTAAAGTGAGGCCCGCTGCTACGTGCCGTGTCATCCCGGCAAGATGGCCGGCTCCCCCCACTCACTCGCCTCTATGTGATTGACTTTATCTTAAATCATGTGGAATCCAGCCCTTTTCAGGGCTTAAATAGAATCTAGTCAACTCCGTGCTGACTTTCCGGACGTTGATGGTACGTTTCCGTGTCCGAAATGTACCGGATGACAGTGGATACGGAGGACTTGCTATGAGAGACGTTGGCCATGTAATACAAAGGACTAGCGCCGTATAGGCCAGGTATGTGTGACGGGTCGTGTAAATTACGCGGACTGAGATACTTCCTGTGGTGGACGAACAATAAATCGGTTCGTTACTAAAGTTTGTACGTGTGCGTTGATCTGTCCGTGCGTGTGTGTTAATTAGGTTTAAGTTCTGCGCGCGCGTTTATATGTATTTATATGTATTTTGGCCGCGGTCTGCACTCGAAGTGCTGTGTTGTTGCGACTCTGCCATTGCGGGCGAACAGCGGCCATCGTCTGCGAGGGGCCGTCCCCTGTGTTCGTTGCCCGGCGCCCGTGCACCATTTCTCAGCGGCGTCCCAATTTTATTGTGGAACGAAGTTCGCGACATTAATAACATTGGTGAAAACCCTCTTCGTTAGAAGATCACCAACCACCGCAACTCACACACGCACACACACTTGCGCGCAATATGGATCAGATTTCTGAGCAGCCGAGAGTTTATCGAGGTCGCCCAGAAAATCAGAAAGATCCGAGAGCTCAGAACTTCCGAGCTCAAAGACCAGTGGCTATGGATCCCGCTAATCCTATACAACAACAACAACCAGCTAGACAAGGAGCACGTCCTAAGAAGATTGTGCCAGCGAGGATAAACAAGCCGACCCAACTGGACAAAAACATTGCGACGCCCTCACCTCTAACTACTATACAGTGTCTGTATACGCGGCGGCATCGGGATTGTTCGGTATCGCCGCTATTGTGTCGGTCGGCGTTCGGTGCGCGGAGTTCTCGCTCGGTGACGGTGCGGAGAATTATGATTTTGTCAACGCCTTGTTGCAAGAATTCTTCAATGAACATAAAATTTATGATTATAGTGAAAGAAGAGCCATACTTGAAGCTGTCGTTAAAAAACATGTATGGAACAAACTTAACAGTGACCCAATATTCAATGAAAACACAATTTTGAGGGCAAATGAGTACAATGAAGAGACACAGGGTAATATCAAAGTAAGAAGATGGTATGCTCCTTGGATTGAACAAACAGTAAAGTTAACAACAAATGATTTAAACATTACAGCCCCTATGCCCAGACGTATATCGAACAAGTGGGCACTACCGATAATAGGTATAGTGTCAATAGGGGCGTATTTGGGAGGCAAGTACCTCATTTCAAAAGCTTGTTCTGCCCTAACAAGTTATATTACTACCCAGTTAGTATAGAAACAAGTCGAGCAGCCTATATCAACCGCCATCGAGCAATCGTTCTGCCAGAATATCGACCAGAATATATTACCAAGTGTGCAAGACACCTCCATCGGTTTAAGTGTATACCTCAGCCATACGCTGAAGAACAGTATTGCGCAAGCATGCCAACAGCTGATAAACGCAATCAATACAGTAAAGCCCTCAGCGACATCAATCTTGATGTTATATATTCCCGGTGCTTCCGGGTCCATTTGCGGGGCGCCCTTGCGCTGTTGCGGGTGTCGCGGTCGGGTGGCCTGTGGTCGTCGTGCGCCGTGTGCCTTTACCCCGTGTGGCGGGCTCGTCCTCGTCGTTAGACGGGCCACGTAGCGTTTCGCCTTTTCACGGGTGACGGGCGATCCTGTGCTTCGACAGAAGCTCCAGTGATTCGCGACGTCTTATTGGCCGCGGGGTGCGGTGGCCGCTGGCCCCTCGGGTCCGTCGGCGCGGTTACTTTACGCGTTCGGTGCGTGGCGTGACACCGCTTGTTAGCGGTGATCGGAGCGTCGCGTGCGGTGCGGGTTTGTAGACGCGCCTTTACGCGCCCTGGTGCGGGTGTCCGTGGGCGAGTCGCCCGTCTATGTGTGTGAATCCGTGTGTTTACATTTTGTGTTTACATAAGTATATTATAACATTTTACGTTATCATTAAAATATTGTAATTTTTAGGCACATATACGGCAGGTGCCATAAAAAATTTAAAAGCATTTTCAATATATATAGAAAAATTCTTTACAAAAAAACAATGGCACCAAAAAAAGAAAAAGGGGACCTAACTGGAAATACTACGACCATATGAACTTCTTGAGAGACGCCCTTTAAAACGTAAGTTATTATTCACCAGAACTTTTTACCTAGATTTGTTAAATGCGTGAGAAAAATTCGTTAGAAAACTAAATTGATTTCATGACACTGTATAAGAAAATTTTACAGATTTATTTTCGTGACATATTATATACAGTAACCATATTGGGGGTAAACCTAGTGCCAAATTTGAAAATAATTCATTCGTTTAGAAATTAATCAAATAGATGCATCATGATTTTTGAAGAATAAAATGAGATTCTGTTATAACCATAGACATATATATATAGACCCAGCGTTCTGTGAGTGGAGTTGTCCGCATCTTCTAAAGGACAGAACGATATAGAGGTAAGTGCTGTCTCCGTCACTCCGCCGGTCTGGAGGGGGAACGTCGAGGGGAACTAAGAGGCGCGCGCACCGCGTACGGCCGCCGTAGAAGTTGCCGCTGCGTTAAATGGTAAAAATAAGTTTTAGTTTTGAAGGACCTTTGTTTTTTACCACTAGGTATAAATTAAACCTGCCGCCGCTCTCTCCCTTAGAGCACTCGGTCGCCACTTCATCGGTACAATAGGGCTCCAGGCGAAGGTCCACTTTAAAAACCTAAAACGCGCCGTTAGTGGAACCTCAAGGGTGGTTTGGAAATTCACTATTAATTTTTTTAATTTATACACAAATAAAAAGATTAGCTACTATACATATAAATTCTTTACAAAAAAACAATGGCACCAAAAAGAGAAAAAGGGGACCTAACTGGAAATACTACGACCATATAAACTTTTTGAAAGACGCCCTATTTAAAACGCGCCAGCCAAGAGGTCATCCGGACAGATCATCCTTCCAACGGGAACGCACTGCAAAATTACTTCCGGATACTGCATTGACGCCGAAGGAGCGGAAACATTCTGGCCGCCCCTTCCAATGGATAGCTGCCATTTCGACCACTACGATATTCTTTACGAAGGGTTCGCAACGAAGCTAACACCAAAATCAAATCAAACAGCGCCCACCATCTACACGGTGACGACGCAGGATACAATATTCGCTTTAACCCGGACTACGGATTTCAACCTATGTGGATACAGGCTAATTCAGACCGAACACCCGAAATTGCTCGTCCTGGAAACGCAGAAGGGGCGAACCTTCCGAACGCGCTCCAAAATCGCAGTGGACAACCTAGACATTTTCTCATACGTAAATTCAAAATTCATCTACGTAGAGAAACATATCAAAACGCAGCTTACGCAGCTCTATAAGAACATCATGGAGCAGAAATGCGCCCTCGAGCGCCAAATCTTGCAGAACGCGCTCTCTCTTGCTAGCGTGGCACCAGACGAAATGGCGCATCGCCTAGCAAAAGGACCAGGATACACCGCAGTAACCACGGGTGAAGTAATTCACCTCGTGAAATGTGTTCCGGTCGAATGTAAAGTGAGATCCACGGAGCAGTGTTTCAACGAGCTCCTCGTCTCGCATCGAAACACGTCGCTCTTCCTTCTTCCGCGATCGAGGATATTGACACGGAAAGGCACGCCACGAGACTGCAGCGATCTACTTCCTGCAATGTACAAGATCCAAGGAACCTGGTTTCAGCTAACGCCGAAGCCAAGAGAATCGACGGCACCACCAATTATCCAGCCGTTAACGCATCCCTCGTGAAAATACGTAAGCCCGTCATCCCTGGCAACAAGCGGAATCTACAACACGGAGGACCTGGAAAGGTTAAAATCGCACATCATGTTTCCCGTAGAAAGGCCCTCCATGCTAAACACAATAGCACGCGGAGCTATGGGTGGAAATATTCCGCCCGGTAGCATTTCAATGATGAATCTAATCGACGAGAACGCTCTCGAGGAAATCGTTGCGGGAAACGTCATCTAAGAAACCCTGTTAGACAAGCTGTCATCGGAAAAATTACAAGGTACGTCTGTCATGAAATACAAGACAGAGATGGCAGAAGAATTGATGGGAAATAATGTATGGAGTATGGAGCAATAACAGTATGGAGCCTCTTCATTTATTCACTTTAAACGTCCTGCGAACAGCGAAATAAGAAGTTAAACAAAAGAATTATTTCCATAAGGACCCTATAAGAGCATTAGGAATAATGCAATTAGGGCCATTAAAAAATATTATTCACAATATTGGACTTATATATTCGCCCAGTTACGCGTGTGACGTTGGTTTACTGAACTTTGGGCTCGTGCTACAATATTTTGGAAGATGGCACGCGGAAGACCAGCAAGCGTTGACAAAGATAGAGTGATCGATGCAGTGATGAAGTATAAAGAAACGATCATTCGAGGTGACAAAGTCGTATCGAAATGCGATGAAATCTGGGTTACAATCGCAAAAGATTTAGAGAATCAGATTACAGCGTCGTCCTTATATACATTTGTTACCTGTAATAGGTATCAAACAAGAGACAAGTTAAATAATCGGCCACTTGTCTCTCCCTCGCACGAACATCGCATTATTCAGCCTGAGATTTTGGACGCATCCAATTTAACGTCAACTATCGTACAGGAATCCATGGGCGAGTCAACGTTGAACGAAATCTCCAACGATAACGACGACGTGTTAACGTTTACCATAACGTTACCAAAGGACGATTTTACATCAATGATAATTTCGAAGACTTACAGGCGGAAAGAGAAAGGCCGACCCTCTACGCGGCAATATACGGTATTGCAACCCGGAACGTGGCAGCAAATATTTAGTGAAAAAATTTGGGAATCTGCAAAGTTATCCTGCGGATTCAATTTTAAGTTAGTGAGTAATGGAGAATCGGGCTACGCGTACGGTACGTGCAAATGTGGATCAATAATAAAATGCACGATAAATAATACCGAAGAAGTTGTTACTAGAATAAAGTGCAAATTTATAAAAGGAGAAGGAAATCATTGCGGAAAACGTTATCTAAGAAACCCTGCTAGACAAGCTGTCGTCGACAAATTACAAGGTACGTCCGTCATGAAATACAGGACAGAGATGGCAGAAGAATTGATGGAAAATAATGACAGTATGGAGCCTCCTCATTTATTTACTTCAAATGTCCTGCGAACAGCGAAGTATGAAATTAAACAAAATAATTATTTCCATAAGGACCCTATAAGAGCATTAGAAGTAATGCAATTAGGCCCATTAAAAAATGTAATTCACAACATTGGACTTAATCCATTCTTTGTCCATTACTGGTCAAAGTGTCAGCTGGATGTATACAGCACGTATACAACGGATGAAATAGCTGCCGTTTATATTGATGCAACAGGAAGTATCATAAATAAAATTAAACGATCCGATAAATCAAAATCAGGACACATATTTTTATATAATTGTGTCGTTAACTCAGAGAAAAGTAGTCTTTTTCCGGTAGCACAAATGATAGCCGAGAGACATCATACGAACATCATTCAATACTGGCTGATGGAATGGATCCGATCCGGTGCTTACGACCGCGTGAAGTTGTGTGTGACTTTTCGTGTGCATTATTAACAGCGGCCGTAAGAAGTTTCACTAATTATTTCACGCTAGACGAATACGCGGACGCGTGCACAGAGAATATTGTACCGAGGTGCTACATACGTATCGATGTAGCATATTTTATTAAAAAATATGCCAATTTTTTTAAAGATGCACGTTCGCGTATTAAACAATTTTATTTATCTGTAATAGGACAGTTGATTCTATGTCGAAATATTGAGAGAGCGGAGGATATAGTAAAAGGAATTTTAATTATTGCACGGAGTGAAACAGAAGGTGAAACAGAAGATAACAGACAAACAATATGCGAGGAATAAAATAAAAATGAAGAATCTTCTCGCAAAAGTATCTGTAGAAGAGATAATCATGGAAAATACAAAAGATTATGAAAAGGAACAGGAAGATGGCCTCCATTTGCACAAGCATGGATCGTGCGGTATTCGAGGGCATGACCGTCGAGGACCTCAAAGAGGCAGCTCGCAAGGCTCACCTCCCGGTGGCGGAGGATAAAGAGACCCTAGTGAGCGCGCTCACGGCTCAAGCGGAGCGCACCAGGTTCAACCCGACCCTGGAAGCAACGATAAAGACGTGGGCGCACAAGTCGGCAAGCACCGACAATCTAAGCCCGGCGAGCACGGGGACGGTGCCGAAAGGACCAAGACGCCCCTCGCAATCGGAGCAGATCTCGCCGGAGATGACGGCCCTCGTCGCGGCAATCACCGCGCCAATGCAGCAACTGCAGCAGCAGATTCTCCAGGCGCAGAAGACCCAGAACCTGCTACTGCAGCAAATGCTGTCGGCGGTCGCGAGGGAGCGACCCGCCGCTACGACGACCCCGGAGGAAGGAACGTCGGAGCAGAGTTTTAATAAGTGGAGTAACTGGGCAAAAGATATAGATGACAAAGTTAAGACTTTACTGGCTGAAAATGGAGGAGACAGGGAAAACGCACATTATATGTCCAAATTAGTCGATTATCTTATGAAAGATATCAAACTACTTCCTTTGTGGTCTTGCGTGTGCCGAGATAAATTTGGATTTGGTAGAATACAAGCCAGCAGTGCTTCAGTAGAAAGTCATTTTAACATAATAAAAAATATTATGTTGAAAACAGAGAAAACGCCCATGCGTGCAGATGAATTCGTCACAAAGCATGTGAATTTCATGAGTAGTCGTTTGAAACTAGTACATGCGAATCGTGCAAATACTGAAGCTGTAGAAACTGTACCAGATGTACGAGATAATGATATTAATCATCATAAGATCATCACGCAGACTAAGGATCCAGAAATAAAATGTCCAGCTTGTAAAAACGAACATGAGCCGACCGGTGGGCATATGTGTTATGTCTGTAAAAAATATGTACCATACATGCTCTGGATGAATGTTCAGTAGCAATTGAAGAAGAAGGCTATGGACAGAAGCGGATATGTATCAGCTGCCAAGACATGAACATTCATTAATTGCAACGAGAGAAGTGGAAAATTGGCGTGGCTTGGCATCCGTGGATACGCAATCCAAAGGGAAGTATTTGCAAAAGGGTAATGTACAAAATGAATTTTTATTAAAAAGCAATATACATAAGATACTGATCATAAAAAATGGTAGCACTATGTCCCTAAAACCAGTTCAGATACAAAAGAATAAATATTCATTAACAAATACTTGTGCACTTGACAGTATCTTACAAATATTTATTGCTGCTTATTTTGATGCAGAAAGTATTAAAACTCTAACATGTACTATGAAAGATTTACAATTTTTTAAGTTAATTAATTAAGTGGCATCTTATGGTATCAAAAAATCGTCGTACAGACTTTGCCTCATGATTTTAAAAGAAATATTTACAAGTAAAACATTACCGAATAATTGTTTCCTTCTTAATTGTGAAATATCAGTTGGATTTTTGTGTAGAAAGTTGTTTCAGATATATCCATTATTCGAGGAGATATCCCAATGTACAGAGGGTTGTACAGAAAGAGTAAAAGCATTGCCAATTATACAAGTGAAACTAACACCATTATTACAATGCAATTTTGTTGAAATAGAAAAGGACATTATTATTGAAGAACTGAGACCTTGCTGTCTCGATATTGCCAGGCGAGGGGTGGGGACGCGAGACGCGGGAGCGGCGACGTAAGCTCGCCGGCAACGGCGCACTAGAAACTGTCGAGGACAAACATCCAGGCGGAACCTATAGGCCTAGTTTACATCGTGCACTTGATACGCGTATCAAATAGTGTATTTGAACTGATCAGCCAATGACCAAACGAATTTACTAGTTATTTACTATTTATTACTATTTGATACGCGTATCAAGTGCACGATGTAAACTAGGTCATTAAGAAGGAAACAAAACAACAAACAAAATTCTTTACGAAGAAAAGAGCACCAAAAAAAGAAAACGGGGACCTAACTGGAAATACTACGACCATATGAACTTTTTGAAAGACGCCCTATTTAAAACAAAAGTTATTATTCCCCAAAATTTTTTACCTAGTTTTTCTTAAAAATGTTAGAAAAAGATTCGTTAGAAAACTAAATTGATTTCATGACGCTGTATAAGAAAATTTTACAGATTTATTTTCGTGACATATTATATACATTATACAGTAACCATATTGGGGGTAAACCTAGTGCCAAATTTGAAAATAATTCATTCGTTTAGAAATTAATCAAACAGATGCATCATGATTTTTGAAAAATACAATAAGATTCTGTTATAACGAAGAAATTCAACTCTTAAATGAAGTTAGACCAGTTTTGCGGAATACCAACCTACCATTTGAAAAAAGGAAGACACGACACGACCAGAAGCGTAGCAAGAAGTTGCCGCTGCGTTAAATGGTAAAAATAAGTTTTAGTTTTGAAGGACCTTTGTTTTTTACCACTAGGTATAAATTAAACCTGCCGCCGCTCTCTCCCTTAGAGCACTCGGTCGCCACTTCATCGGTACAATAGGGCTCCAGGCGAAGGTCCACTTTAAAAACCTAACGCGCCGTTAGTGGAACCTCAAGGGTGGTGTGGAAATCCACTATTAATTTTTTTAATTTATACACGAATAAAAAGATTAGCTACTATACATATAAATTCTTTACAAAAAAACAATGGCACCAAAAAGAGAAAAAGGGGACCTAACTGGAAATACTACGACCATATGAACTTTTTGAAAGACGCCCTATTTAAAACGCGCCAGCCAAGAGGTCATCCGGACAGATCATCCTTCCAACGGGAACGCACTGCAAAATTACTTCCGGATACTGCATTGACGCCGAAGGAGCGGAAACATTCTGGCCGCCCCTTCCAATGGATAGCTGCCATTTCGACCACTACGATATTCTTTACGAAGGGCTCGCAACGAAGCTAACACCAAAATCAAATCAAACAGCGCCCACCATCTACACGGTGACGACGCAGGATACAACATTCGCTTTAACCCGGACTACGGATTTCAACCTATGTGGATACAGGCTAATTCAGACCGAACACCCGAAATTGCTCGTCCTGGAAACTCAGAAGGGGCGTACCTTCCGAACGCGCTCCAAGATCGCAGTGGACAATCTTGATATTTTCTCGTACGTGAATTCCAAATTCATCTACGTAGAGAAACATATCAAAACGCAGCTTACACAACTTTACAAGGACATCATGGAGCAGAAATGCGCTCTTGAGCGCCAAATCTTACAGAACGCGCTCTCTCTTGCCAGCGTGGCGCCGGACGAAATGGCGCATCGCCTAGCCAAAGGACCGGGATACACCGCAGTGACCACAGGTGAAGTAATTCACCTCGTGAAATGCGTTCCGGTCGAATGCAAGGTGAGACCCACGGAGCAGTGCTTCAATGAGCTCCCCGTCTCACACCGGAACGCGTCACTTTTCCTTCTTCCGCGGTCGAGGATATTGACGCGGAAGGGCACACCACGAGATTGCAACGATCTGCTCCCTGCGATGTATAAAATCCAAGGGACTTGGTTTCAACTGACGCCGAAACCAAGGGAGTCAACGGCACCGCCAATCATCCAGCCGTTGACGCACTCCTCGTGGAAGTATGTGAGCCCATCGTCCTTGGCAACTAGTGGAATATACAGCACAGAGGACCTAGAGAGGCTGAAATCACACATCATGTTCCCGGTGGAAAGGCCCTCCATGTTGAATACCATTGCACGTGGAGCTATGGGCAGAGACATTCCGCCCGGCAGCGTTTCAATAATGAATTTGATAGACGAAGACGCTCTCGAACAAATCGCCGAGTCTGCAGGAAAGAAAGCATGGCAAGGCTTCGTCACCTTCGGTTCAGCCAGTGCATGAGTTCTGGCAATCTTTATCATTATCCGAGTAGCCAAGCTTATTATCGATACCCTTATTCACGGCTACGCACTCCACTCGGTGTACGGATGGAGCATGCATCAGCTGGGAGCCGTCTGGAGCTCAATCACGCACCTCTTACTACATCTGGGACAGCAGCCGGAGAAGAAGACAACACCTGAGCCACCTGCGGACACCCTTCCATCGACAGAAGATCGACAACCCGCCCCTTTCCTGCACGCAGACCCGAGAGACAACAACAGCCCGCGTCATGAGTACGCAGCTCTATTTCAAAAATTACGGGACACAGAAACGAGAAATCCCGTATAGTTCGTAAGCATAAAATATCTTTTTCTTTTATATAAAATCCCGGCACATTGGCCGATATTTTAAAATAAGTGGGGAGGTGTGACATCCCCGTTAGAACTTAAGTGAACGCTCGACGAATATTTTTCCTTCGCAATCTCCTTCTTTTCCTAGCGAACTCCGGCACGCAATAGCCATAGTCATATTTAAATTGATTTCACTCACATGACACTGTATAAGAAAATTTTACAGATTTATTTTCGTGACATATACAGTAACCATATTGGGGGTAAACCTAGTGCCAAATTTGAAAATAATTCATTCGTTTAGAAATTAATCAAACAGATGCATCATGATTTTTGAAGAATACAATAAGATTCTGTTATAACGAAGAAATTCAACTCTTAAATGAAGTTAGAAAAAGACCAGTTTTGCGGAATACCAACCTACCGTTTGAAAAAAGGAAGACACGACCAGAAGCGTGGCAAGAAGTTGCCGCTGCGTTAAATGGTAAAAATAAGTTTTAGTTTTGGAGACGTGTCGTTTTGCTCGTATAGTGATAAGTTCGATCCGCGTCTCCGAAGAAAACTCCGATTCTGCAACGCCTCTCAGGTAATTCTTGTGTTAATCCGCGCCCGATACATTCGCCCGGTGGAGAGGGGGTAAAGATGGGCGAGAACGGCAAAACAATGGTACGATATCCAGAGCGGGAATGCGTTGGAAAGCTGGGAAGCGCTCAGCGTGGAACTGATCAAGATGTTCGATCGGAAGATTCCATACTACAAGATAATGCAGAAAGCCGAGTTGAGGAAATGGCTACCAGAGAAAGAAACTTTCGACGCGTACGCGATGGACAAGCTGACGATCCTACAAACTGCAAAGCTGCAACTGAGAGCTAAGCGAGCCGTTCTTCAAGTAGTAGAGATAGGGAGCCTCGTTTCCAGCATAAAGCAACTCATGAAACTTCATGGTTGGGTCAAGGGAAATCCCCAATTAACACACCTGCTGGATGTTCTCCTCCGTGAGAAGACTACCCTTTCCGTCTCCGATCTCCAGAAATACTCAACATGTGTACTCCGGTTCTTTGACACACCGTCTCCCTTGTCCAGCCATGAGAAGGGGGGGCATGGCAAATCAGAACTTGAATCACTCAAGCTTCTATTCTATAACGTCCGACACGGCGCTGGAGTACTCCAAAGGGGGCATAAATTACACAATATGTTTTCAGAGCTGCTTTCTCTATGGTCTATCTGTCCTAGCACACTACACGGAAAACCATGTACCTCAGCCTAAACAAATGGCACTTTTCTTTGAATGTCCCAACTGCACATGGGTTGTTCCGCTTGAGGTATTTCAGCTTGAAGGTTCCTGCTACCCTGGTGTGCCTCTGCAGACAAGAATAACAGAGTTTCACCATAAAGATGTTTATGAGAGATATCCTATACATCAACAAGTGGATGAGTGTGTATCCTATGCTGTTCAAATGGCCAGAAAGTTCGCTGCTTGGATAGTCAATAGAAGAATCTACGAAACGAAGAATCTAAAAAAAATCTACGAGATCTAAACGAAGAACTATTGCTCAGTTCTGTAATGAAAATCAGATGTGTACGGAGAAATTTCTGATGGCTGCTGAGTTTTCAGCAAGAAAACATAAACAGCATGATTTAACAAAAATTATAAGTCAACTTCTGAGAAATCTCATAAGTATTATGTCAACTCCTAACAGTCCGAATCATATGATAGAAAAAGAAACGCCAGAAGAAGCTCTTGCTTATTTACTCGATAACAATTTATCAAAGCAACAATATATAAACATGCATTTAGAATGTAAACGTAGAAAAGCAGATATTTGGCCTAGGTATGATCTAGTTCTAGCTGAAAAATATAAATGTCATCCTAGTGGGCTTGTTGTAAACGATATTTCCGCTAAAGTACCACTTCAAAACTTACTAAATCATAAAGTTAAAAACTTATTGAAATGCAGGCAGAAGTGATTGAAGCGGACTTGCAAGAAAAATCGTTGCAGTTTACAGAAGCAACGCTAATTTCATCTTGGGGATTTGATGGTTCTACAGGTCACTCTGCATATAATCAAGCATTTAGTAGTTCAGGAGTCTCGATAGGAAGTTCAGATACTAGTCTGATAGCTACCACAACAATTCCATTGCGCTTAATTGCTAATTATGGCTCAATCTATTGGTGTAATAGAACACCTCAATCAGTAAGATTTTGTTCACCAATTATGCTTCAATATAAAAAAGAGACTACAATAGAAATACAGAATACTTATGATGAAATGAAAAAACAGATAGACGATTTGGAATCTTTTACATGTACATTATCTAATGGAAAAACGATTACAGTTACATACACTATGGTTTGTACTTTAATCGACGGATAAGTTTTGTCTGTTTTGACTGGATGTGCTGGTGTTGTAAATTGTCCCATATGCTTTGCTACACCTAGCAAAATGAACGACATCAAGAACTTTGGAGGTAGTGTATTTGAACCAAAGCCAGGTGCGTTAGAATTTGGTATATCTCCACTACATATGTGGATTAGAATTTTTGAATGCTTGCTTCATATTTCCTATCGTCATGATCTAAAAGTTTGGAAAGTATATGGAACCGAACAAAAAGACATTTTAAAAAAGAGAAAAGCTTTAATTCAAGACAGATTTAAAAGCAAATTTTGTATGTCAATAGATCAACCAAGAATCGGTGGTGCTGGAACAAGTACTACGGGAAATGTGTGCAGAAGAGCCTTTGAAAAACCGGAATTACTAGCAGAAATTTTAGATATTAATGTGGATTTGATACAAAATTTCAGAATAATTCTAATTGCAATAAATTGCCAGTTACCAATTAATCCAGATAAATTTCGGAGTCTTTGTTTAACTACCGCTAAAATTTATAATGAACATTATAGCTGGTTCAAAATGCCCCCAGTTGTGTATAAAGTTCTTGCACATGGTGCTGAAATAATTATAAATTCTGTGCTCCCTGTTGGAGTTCTTGGGGAAGATGCAGTAGAAAGTCGAAATAAATTATATAAAAATGACAGATTATATCACGCACGGAAGACCAGCAGAGTTCACATCATGACAGATGTAATGAACAGGGCATTTGAAACATCGGATATTCTCATTTCCACTATTAGTCTTAAGAAAAGAATGGAAAAGAGGGTACGTAAAACACTTCCGGTGGAGGTTCTTGAACTAATTACATGTTCAGAAAACTTCGAAAATAATATTGAAACTGACGAGGAAATTGATGAAGGAGACACGGATTTAAACAAAAGCCTTGAACTTCATACAATTTATAGTAAATTGGACGATGTAACATAACTTAATAATTTCAATTACAATTTGAAAAAAGGAAGACACGACCAGAAGCGTGGCAAGAAGTTGCCGCTGCGTTAAATGCTAAAAATAAGTTTTAGTTTTGAAAGACCTTTGTTTCTTACCACTAGATTAAAATAGTGTAATTGATGATATATGAAAAATTCTTTACGAAGAAAAGAGCACCAAAAAAAGAAAACCTGGACCTAACTGGAAATACTAAGACCATATGAACTTTTTGAAAGACGCCCTATTTAATACAAAAGTTATTATTCCCCAAAATTTGTTACCTAGTTTTTCTTAAAAATGTTAGAAAAAGATTCGTTAGAAAACTAAATTGATTTCATGACGCTGTATAAGAAAATTTTAGCAGACTGTTCGTTCTGTCTGCTATGACGAAACAATTGAAAATCAGAAGATTGACATTCATTTGTTCGTAGCATTTCTGGTCTCAGCTCACTTCGGTACCGCATCTCGTGGAACACGTAACACGTTAGTTGCCAAGATGGTTTTCACGAATAGTTAAATGTTCGATATGATGATGATATTTGGGAAGTGCAACGAACGACCGCGAGTAGCTGCGAGTGTTTATGCTCGTACATACCCGGAACGCAGAAAGCCAGATCATACAGTTTTTATGAGGCTGGCAGCGCGTTTGCGAGCACATGGACAATTTAAACCTACTAAGCCTTCAGGTACATATTTTAAGAGGTTTTCTGATAATAAAATTTTAAATATTGTGTCTTTTTAGCATTACATTCAGTGCTTTTTTCACACAGGGCAAACTCCACGCGTAGATACTACGCCCATAATACAAATGGTTACTGACAATCCAAATGTCAGTACACGGACCATCGCACGGGATGTAGGAGTTTGCCAGGCAACGGTATGTAAGGCTTTAAAAGCGGCTCACTTTCATCCTTACAAAGTTACCCTGACTAAATGCTAAAAATAAGTTTTAGTTTTGAAAGACCTTTGTTTCTTACCACTAGGTTAAAATAGTGTAATTTTTAGGCATTTTAGGCACATATACGGCAGATGCCAGAAACAAATTTTAAAGCATTGACGATATATACAAAATTCTTTACGAAGAAAAGAGCACCAAAAAAAGAAAACCGGGACCTAACTGGAAATACTAAGACCATATGAACTTTTTGAAAGACGCCCTATTTAAAACAAAAGTTATTATTCCCCAAAATTTTTTACCTAGTTTTTCTTAAAAATGTTAGAAAAAGATTCGTTAGAAAACTAAATTGATGACAAGAGCTGCATAATAATGATGAAGCTCGCAGAATGAGATATTGTCGGTAGCTCCTTGATGTAAGTGAGGAAAATTATTATTTCACAAAGTACATTTTATTTTCGGATGAATGTACTTTTCATAATAATGGCATCGTCAACCGCCACAACTTACATTACTGGGCCACCGAAAATCCTCACTGGATGCGGCAAGCAAACAGTCAAGTCAGGTGGTCGGTGAATGTTTGGGCGGGCATTCTCGTGGACCACATCATTGGGTCACATTTTATTGATGGTAGGGTCGATGGCGAAGGGTACCGAAACTTTCTACGAGACAAGCTTGTCGACTTGTTGGATGAGGTGCCACCGGAATCACGTGTTAACATGTGGTTCCAGCAGGATGGCCATCCTACACGCCGTGCCCGGCGTCTCGCAACGCATTTATTTATGGTATGGCTAATTTTAAGAAAGGTAAATTAAAAGTTAAAAGTTACCGATAAATATAACTAAATTAAGTTAAAAGTTAAGTTTATAGGGTAACTAAGTCAAGTTAAAATTATTTAACTTTTTAACTTTTTAACTTTTATATTTTTAACTGGACACTATCCAACCTTGGAAGAGAAAAACTAATAAAAAATAATGAATAGATCGATATTAACAGATACCTTGAGTTTGAATTATAAAAGATTAATTAATGGAAGTGTTTTTATTTTTTATTTACGTATTTTACGAGCAGAGAAATTAAGAAATAAAGTCTGATTCGACAAATTTTCATAATAGATCAATGTCTCGGTAAAAAAAATTTGAAAAGAGAATGGAAGCAATGTGCCATCAGCAAGAAGAAAAAAAATATTTTCTGAAAAACAAGAACTCGAAAAGAAAATGGAAGTATTGTTTCAAATACAAAAAAAATACAAAAACAATCAACCTATAGCGTTTTTCATTGGGCAGAACTGAGTGAGCACTCAGTACTCATGGAATTCAGTGTGCCAAGAGCCAGTTTGTTATTTACTACTTGTCAGTAATAAATAACAATCTGCTTTACATAAGGGCGCCCATCTTACTTATTGTTATTTATTACTTGTCAGTAATAAATAACCTAACCTAATTACTTGTCAGTAATAAATAACAATAAGTAAGATGGGCGCCCTTAAGCAGCCAATGTCAATTTCAACTCTAGGAAGCAACGCATGCGCCTCTCTGCTACAATGTAGACAATACAAATAAGCGCGAAATAAAAAATTGATGCTTGATACACGTGACTAAAGGTCGTTGCTAGGTTTGCTTATCCCGCCGGTTTCGTGGAGATAGCGCCAGGGTTGGCCAAGTTACTTTATAAAAGTATCTGGTTACAGTTACAGTTTTTTCGCTAAAAATGTAACTAATTACAGTTACAAGTTACCAGTTATGAAAAGTAACGCGTTACAGTTACAGTTACTAAAAAAAAATAACGAATTGCTACTTTGCAGTTACTTTCTTGCAACAAAAATAAAAAATATCAAATCTACATTTGAATTGTAAAGTGTCAATAAAGGCATTTATGCGCTTAATGCGTTCTGTGGAGGTTTAAAATATATATAAAGTAACTATTAATCTAATTTATACTTTTATATAATTATATTTATTTTATTTTTTTATATTACATATACTTTATATATATAATTATATATATAAAGTAACTATTAATATAATTTATATAATAATAATACTATATTAAATTAGTTATTAGTTATAGAAAAAATTAACTGAGTTAAGTTACAGATGAAGCGAAAGTAACAAAGTTAAGTTAGTGTTACCAAAAAACGTAACTGTAACTGTAACTTCATCACAAGTAACGAGTTACTTTCCAACCCCGGATAGCGTCATTTGTACTTTTTTACGAGCGGGAGGAACTTACCTGGAACTATTTGAATGCACTGTGTAGTTTTCAGTCTTATGTCGTGATATTGTTACTTTTTTTCAATTGCGGCGATATTTGAGTCCCCTTGGAGCTACAATGCCTATTATTAATTATCTCGTCGATACTCTGCTTTAACTCTTCCATCTCCAGTATATCCAGCGGCAGCGAGGTTTGCGTCGCCATTTCTCTAGCGTTAGTTTGTCCGTCACCTTGCAGCAATCTTGTTAATTCTGGATAACACGAGGTGAGACTAGAATCCAAATTGCTCATCACAGCTTTCCTATACGCCTCTTTCTTCTCATTGTCGTTCTTCGCCTTAATGTCGTTAGCCTCCTGAAGCAGATGCTTGAAGATAGTTTCGTCCTGCAAAACGTACTTGCCCCTATGACCACTCTCGCGATTTCTTCTACCACTTTCATGATTATAAGTCTTACAGTTCTTATTGCTACGCTCTTTATTTTTATTACGCTCGTGCGCGTTCTCAGGATCTAACATTGTCACTTCATCCTCTGACCGACTGTTCTCACTATCACTATCCTGTTCATCTTCCTTTTCCATATTGCATGCTTCCAGGTCGACGTCCTTATTAACCATATCTTGATTTTTCTTCTCCTCACTACTTAAATTTTCGTCGCTGCCGCTTTGTCCTCCCAATAAAAATGGCAGCAGCATGCCCGTGTGTTTAGTGTCGATAATTTTTAAGGCTCGTTCGTCCAATCCAGCGTTCCCCAGTCTTCTGCCCATATTGGGCATCTGAATTGGAACTTGAGCCATTAGTTGACTGTCTTGAGAAGTGGTGCTACCTCTCCTAGAGAGCGGATTGATTTTGGCTGATCGAGACTTCCCGAAGTCCCTTCTGTTCTTCCCACGACGACCGCGCGACCGGCTTGCGACCTTTCGTGTCGTCTTCACCTGTGCAATCTGCACGGATATCTGCGAGTCCAGAGAGTTTCGTCTAGATTCCATGGAAACGCATCGAAAGCTATAACTAATCTCAGAGTCCACCGAGTTTCGTCTATTACTAGACACAGATCCTGTGGTACCATCGACCAGTGCACCCCTTCGCATTACTAATTTGGGTAAAGCGTCCGCCCAGGTGGTGCTGAAGTCTTGCGACACCCCGGAATTAAGATCAAAGTTCAGCCCAACCGGATCCGCGTGGGTGTTGTGAAAACTTATGGATAAACGACCGGCCTTATTAAGAGTCTTCCGCTTTGCGAATACATGCGCAATGAGCTTATGCTTGCTTAGTCTTACAGGAGGCTCTTCAGCCTCGTGTTTGAGGAGACTGCAAACGAGAAGAAAACACATGCTATTCAGAATCGCATTAATGACGACAATGGCAAGTTAACACGGTAAGTAATCTAGGATGTATTGAAATTTACCTTTTCAGAAATCTGCGCCACGTGTTGACTGTCGAGCTAGTCCAAATCCACGAGGACATGAGTATTCCAGTAGAAAATAATGCAAGCAAATGCAATTGCAGTTTACCCGTGCTAGGTCTCACGTCCATTTTACATTCAGATATATCCGCATACTTTGTTACAATCGTGCATCTGTAAATAAATTCAGTCACATTACATTTACATTTAGCTAATACATGTCTAGTAAGCGTGTGCATTTAATAACAATTACAGAGACTTGGTTAGATGGCGTGTGAGAGAGCAAGTGTAGTCGCGAGAGCGGTGTGATTTCCGTAGCGGAAAAGAGTGCTAAAGTTAAGTAGGAATAGAATAGATAAGTAGGAGAAAGGGAGAGGTTGCATAGCAGCAGGGAGATTACAGGCAAGAGGGATAGCGGAAGGAATAGGAGACAGTTAAGCCCGGAAAGAACGGGCGGGAAAGTTGAGAATATGGCGGGAAGAGGAGGCGGTAAGATTAGTAAAATAGGTAAGGTAGAAAGAAAAGAAAGAGAAAATAAAGGATGATAAGCAAAGGAAACTGACAGAGGAAGAAGACAAGGGGAAGAGAATAACTTTTAACGAGAAAGTAGAGAAAGAGGAAGATAGGTTAAAGAAAGAAGAGGTAGAACAAATTAGGAGATATATGATAGAAATGAAAGAAGAGAGATTAAAAGGAAATGCGAGGAGTATTTAGAAGAATGTATAAAGACGGAAAAAAGATTCGAGGAAAAACTGAGAACAGTAGAAGAAAAAATGATGGATCTAAATAGGATGATTAGGGAATGGAAGAGATGGGAAAAAATAGGAGGGATAGCAGGACAGAGGGAAGCGACAATGAGAGGGAAAGCGAGAGAAGTAGTAATTGTAGCAGAGGAAATAGAAGTAGAAGTAGTAATAGGAGTAAATATAAAGGATCGATGATGAGCGAAGGAAAGTTTAGTGATAGAGAGATAGGCAAGTTAAAGAATGGATGACAGAGAAATAAAAAGAGGAGAGGAGAAATAATATAGCAATAAAAGTAATGAGTAACGAGGAAAATAATATGGAATCAAGAAAAAGGTAGAGAATTTAATAAAAGAAAAGCTAGAGATAAGACTGTAAAGACTGAATATTAAGAAAAGCGGGAAAGTAATCATAGCAAAGTTAGACAGCGAGGAAAACAGAATAAAGGTAATGAAAAACAAAAATAAATTAAAAGGGGAGAATATACATATACATAGAAAAGATCTGACATTTTTTTATTTACCTAATACTATTTGAGATATTCAAGAAAAAATTTATAACTTTGTCAATGTTTAGAGCTTATGATATCTCGATAACTGTTTGTCGGAGAGAAAAGTAGTACAGGACTTTTTTTACTTAATTTGATTTCAGGAATATGCTGTTGCAATAGTGCTTCAATTATTGAAAATTTTTGTGTATTGTACCACATAAAATTTACATACAGAAAAATTTTCAATAATTGGAACACTATTGCAACAGCATATTCCTGAGACTAAATCAAGTAAAAAGTATTATATACGGGGTAATGAACGTAATCACTATAGTGATCACAGTTCAGATGCGTTTATAGAAAATGCTCTATTATGTAAAATTTCTTGAATATATGAGAACTAACAATATTATGTGTATTGGAGTCTTGCTTACATCATGTAACTTCTGAAGCTCTGTTTCCACTGCTGCGAGTTCTGAATTTCATAAATGTGACAGTAAAATGTCACTACCACAGCTGCAAGAATAGCTATGGAAAAAAGCCCCATTCGGACAATGGTTTGTTTTATCTTTGAACTTGCTCTTTCAGATATGATCTCTTGACTGCTTATTTTCAAGCGAATAAGCGTATAGAGCCCTGAAATGCATGTAGCATCGTATATCATAGACGTAAGAATAATACTTCGATACGGTATATAATAATGAATTAATACTCACAATTTTAAATATAGAGAGCATTAAAAATATATTAAAAATTTAATATCGTCGTATCGATTAATCAAACACACAAATGATAAGAAAATCTACCTCTGCATAGAAAATATCCTCCAACTAGCACAGCAAGCAACACGGGACCCAGCACAAAAATCTTGGACGCATGATCGGCGTAGCCCACAAAGCAAATTCCCGTCATGCTGTTGCCGTCAATCTGGCCTAAAGCCATGATTGTAACCGTCAGGATGAGTGGTACGCACCAAGCGATTAGATGAAAGTAAGCGCTCTTTTTGTCTATCCGGTCTTGTATGGTGCCGAGTGCTCGGAAGCTCATGTGCCAGGCGTACGTCAATATTACGAACCATACTACGGCTGCCATCAAAGAATAATACACCAGGATGAAGACAACGACGCAAGATAGGTTTTCTCCGCTAGTGAAAATAAATTATAATATATTTAATCTAGTAGGATCGACCGAGGGTCATTACATTACATTAGCATTCGTGAAACGTACCTCGGTTCTCTTGTTCTTAATGTTCCATCTTTGCGACATACAATTACGTCTCTACTGCCAGGAGTGAATTGTACCAGCCAGCCAATGCAAGACATCATAAAGCAACAATTTATGTAAAATATCACTATCGCTGGATATTTGTTTGCGCTTTTCCAATCTATCAAAAATGTTACCTGGAATTTGTATATGATAAAATTACATAACTCACACATGTTTACAAGTCTTCTTCGTGCCAACTTACAATGGTAAATAAGTTGAAAATGCAGCAGATGCTCGCGGCCCATACAATAAACGAGTGAATTTCGTTGTGTTCGTCAGGCGTGTACAACGGGTCATAACATTGCGTCCCACAGCCCTCAACTCCATCGAAAATGGAAAGGACATTGTCGGTAGGTACAAGGGGTTTCAAGCATTTGCCCGAGGTATTAAACTTCAATTCCCTAATGTCGTTCTGGCACAGACGCGGGAACAACTTGGTATTCTCGCAATTTGTGAAACTCGGCCATATCGTGCTGTTCATCAGCATCCGGCAGGGGCCTGACATCATCTTGCACATCTCATGAGACGGCAATTCGACTGTGTCATTAATGCACTTCGGCATGAATATTGAGCATAAGAATGGTTGAACGACGGCCCAGCATTTTGGCACATGTTTTAGAGCTTGCAACAAGTACAGTCTTTCCTGAAAGCAAAAGAGATGCATATATTTAGAATATGACGTATTTTCTGTATGATATGCGGAGACACCGTACATCTCTTGATCATGATTTTAATTCGTGGTCTCCGAATGTTTTACACCGTGAGAGTAACACAAGAAGGAGAGAAATAGCAGAAATGGTTTTTTTTTATATAAAAAAGACTAATGATACAATCAATTTACAAAAAGACACGGAAAATCTTAACGCTATTTATTCTTTTGACTTTTGTTTTTAATTGTACTCTTAACCTAATATTTAGTCATGCTCCGTCCTCTCGCTAGCAATGTTCTCGGGTAGCAAACTTCGACTGGAAATTTTTATAGCATGTAATGGCTCCTGCCCACTGGACGCGGTAACGTTGCCGCG